>NC_052352.1:61577070-61596645 GCF_009727055.1 Benincasa hispida | reverse complement strand
ATTTTATTTGCTTTACCACAAACCAATAAAAAAAATCCCTAGTTATCTGTATGTGGCTGAAGCATGTATGTGGTGACATACAAGTGGATCATGTCTTAAGTGATAACCAAAATGGTCTGTAGTATATGAATATAGGAGGGAAACCTTATCCTGGTAACGTTACGGATGTGGCCCACTTTGTGGAATGGTCACAAGTATTGTGACTTGTCAAAGATGATCTGATCTTGATCATTCGTGTTGGGGACATGCGAGTGGGGGCATCCTATATAAAGAGTTTGTATAAGATCTGACTACGAAGTATTAACGTCTCGTTATATAACACCGTTCATGATAGAGACTTCACTTCACTAGAATGACCATAGGTAACATGACCTCAATCCTGGGTGAGTTGGGAACTCCTGCCATTGAGGGTGGTCCTTTGATCTGTATGGGTGTAAGTAGCCAGGTCCTCAATTCAAACCTACCATTTTGGAGATTCGTCTAATTTGGGAGTTGGGAACTTAGCTACACAAGATGGAATTCACTCCTTCTTTGAGGCAGGGGTAAGTAGATAGATAGCTCCCTTAAGGGCTGATTCCGGGGCTTGAACAATGTGGCGCCACACACTTTCTCTTGGCTCGAGAAGTGTTCACACATAGTTGGACTATATTGTATTTTTCATTAGAGGAATCAGCGGTACTTAAGAAGTGAGATGTAACTACAGGGGAAAAACGGTAATTTGGCCCAGTTGTACTTATGAGCATCTATGAAGTGTCATCATACTCATGATTGGTTATATCCGATGGACACAAAAATATATCTGTGGTAAGAAGAGTTCAGCTGTTGGTCTTTAGTGGAATGCCTGACAATTCACGGATGGTGGATCTCGTGGCTAAAGAGTTTAGTCAGCTATTCACGAACCGTTGGAGCTTCGAGCCACAGGTCCATTAGGTCCCCTGGGTAGCTTGGATAAAGTCGAGAATCAGTATTTGGGTTAATTTGAAATGTTCAAATTGACAAGAGGAAGTTCGATTGTATATGATATAATTGGACTAAATAATTATATATGATATAATTGGTTAAATGTATGAGATATATTATTATGGAGGAAATTAGATATAAATATGATTTATATCAAGTGGAAGAGAAATTATTATAGTAGATATGTGATATCAAACTATAGGTTAAAAATATAATATGATTATATTTATTAATATTTTAATTGGTTAATTATATGATAATTAACCCAAAATTACATTCGGACGTGCGTTAATGGGAAGAGCGTCGGTTATTGTAACCGATGAATTAAAATAATTTTTTTTAATTTTGAATCGATCGTCTGAAAAAAAGATCGAAGAGCGCGTTGGTCTAAAATCGTAATCGATTGCTTAATCTCGAGAGCCTATACGATAGTCGCTCTGCGCCTAAATTACTGTTTGTTTGCATAACTCTCTCCCTTGTAATTTCTTGTTCAAAGCATGCCAATAATTACTGTTTGTTTGCATAACTGTGCTTTTGAACGTATTTGATGTATTTCTGTCACTGTCAAATTGGAGCGATTCGAACGCACTCATTGAACTCTTCAGTAAGAGATCCTTCATGAACGGTGTTATATAATGAGACTAAACATTTCATGGTTTGGTCTTATACAAATTCCTTTGTATAGAATATCCCCGCTCTGATGTCTATATATGAATGATCAGGATTAAATTATTTATAGCACTTTACAACAATTGTAACACCTACAAAGCGGGTATACTTATAGTGTCACTAGGATAAGGTACCCAACCTTATCCATCTACTACATGATCCACCCATATGTCTCTACATACATGGTTAAGTTACAAAGATAACCTTGGATGTTTGTTTATTGGTTTGTGGTTGATGCAACTAAAATATCATATATTTTATTAAATACACAATGAGTTTGTTCAATAATGTTTACAACTATAGAACCCTACGAGATTTAGAGCATCAACCCCAACACCTAACTCTCTGCATGATAGTTATATTTAGTCTTTCAGCTACCTCATTCTGTTAAGGAGTGTGTCTGACTATCCCGTGTCTGTTATGCCATGTTCTCTGCAAAAAGAGTTGAAACCCTCTCCACAAAACTCCAAGGCATTGTCAGTCTTGACATATTTTATTTCTTTAGATGTCTGTTTTTCTATCATTAGTTTCCATTATTTAAATTTTCCAAAAACTTGGTCATTTTTTTTTAAGAAAATACAACCAGCTTTTCCTTGAAAAATCATCGATGAAGGATAAAATGTATCTTGAGCCACTTAGGCATGGAGTTGAGGTTGGTCCCCATACATCTAAGTGGATATAGTCTAGGATACCCTTAGTTGTATGTTGGGCTTTAATGAAAGAATGTCTATTTGCTTTTCCTAGCACACAATGCTCACAGAATGACAGCTTGCTACTGATCTCTCTGGGTAAAATACCTTGTCTAGACAAAGCTTCAAGGCTTTTAAAGCTTATGTGAGACAACCTCTTGTGCCATAAGTCTACCTCTGCCAATTCAGAAGTGATTATTGCATTGGCTTCATTTAAAATTTTTACTCATCTGTCAATGAATAGATCATTCACCTTTCTCCCATTAGAACTACTTTAGAGTCCTTTAGGACTTCTAGATAGCCACCTTTACCCCTGTATTCAAAGCCTAAGGAGTCAAGCATACCAAGAAAAATTAGATTATGTTTAAGATTTGGAATATGCCTCACATTTCTAAGGAGTATCACAGTTTCATCCTTTAGCTTTAATGAAACTAATCCAATCCCAATGATTTGACAAACCTCATTGTTTCCCATGTACACTAACTCTCCATTGGCTTCTCTATAGGTGTTGAACCAAGGCTTGAAAGGTGTCATGTTGCAGGTGCATCCCGAGTCTAGTATCCAATCATGTTTCCCCAAAGGACTCACCAAATTAACTTGATCTTGAGTAGAAGCAAGGACATCATAGTAGATGAAAGAGCCTTGGACAATAGATACTTCAGGTTGTTTGCCCTTGGCATTATTCTCCTTTTTTGGTTATTTCTTTTAAAAATGAAGCAATCTTGAATAATATGACCTTTCTTCTTGCTGTACTTGCATCTCAATTTCCGTTTAGCTTTCTTATCTTCATTTTGCCATTGTTTTCCATTCTTCTATTGGTTTGACTGAGGTTGAGTTTTAACAAACAAACCTTCTCCATAGGGCTGCTCATTTTTAGATGATTGTATTTCCATTTCTCTGGTTTTAATGGCTGAAATAATATTGTCAGTTGGGACTGAATCTCTACTATATTTCAATGCATTCTTGACTTCTCTGTAAGCTTAAGGTAGGGATTTAAGAAGTACAAATGTTTCATTTTCTTCACCCGAATTTTCTCCAAGACTTTTAAATTCTGTAACAAGTTTCTTGTACTCATCTTAGCATATAATTCTTCAAGTTTAGTCCAGATTCTGTATGATGTCTCTTCTTCAATAATTTGTCTTAGGACACCGTCACTCAGATTCAAAACGAGTGTTCCATAAGCTATGACTTCATGTCTTCCTTTTCCTGTGCAATCATTGTATCTGGAAGCTTTGATGGATCTAAGAGGATATTGAGAGCCTTTTACTGACCAAGCAAGGCTCTGATTTTTGCCTTCCACAAGGCAGAATCATCCTTATCATCGAACTTTTCAATCTCCACTTTAGCTATTGCCATCTTAGGTAAGAATCAAAATCTTGAACTTCCAAGATTTACTTTCTTGCTGATAGAATGCTCTGATACCACTTTTGTTGGGCTTTGAACTTAGGATGACCACCACCACAGGCCTAAATGAGAAACCCCTTTTGCAAGAAAGTGTGGAAGAGGCCCACTAGAAAGCTTTTGGCCCGAGTTTTGCTTAAGCAGCCATGACAAGAAGCTAATCCTTTTCCACGTGGGTGGACGAGATGGCATGCAGAGATCTTCACCTGTTTGTTCACTCTCACACGGTAAACTTCTCTCAATTCTTTCTTTCACTAACTTACAGAGAGCAAAATTTCTCTGAAAGAAAAAACTCTCTCTAATGGTTGTTATTTGTTGTAAGGAGGTGAAAGATAAGAAAGAACAAGAGAAAAGGTGATGAACGAAAGGGAGGAGAAGACACACAAGAGAGTTAACGTAGTTCAGCCACACAAAGCCTACATCCACGGGAAGAGTATTTCTTGAAAAAAAGATCACAGATGAGTACAATCCTAGTTTTTTTTTTTGCATGTATCTCTAAAGAATACTGAGAGCTCGCTTTTATAGCTAAGAGAGATCAGTTTACATTAGCTAAGAATAACATAAAACTAATATTTAAAATAAGGGGTCGTTGGATTTAGATATACATAAACAATATCATATCATTGTGGAGATAGTTGGAGGGACAAGAATTACACTAATGAATCTTGAAGATACATTGTAATGAGTTTTTTTCATGATCTTAATTGCCAGATATTTTTGGCGTTGTTAGGTCAGCCTTTTATTTTGAAATGTTTACATTACACACTTTCGTTTGTTAGGAGGTTAGATAATAGTTTTGCTATTTTCCATAACCTAAAAACATTTGACTGTTTTTTTTCAAAATGAAACTTTAAAATATGTTATTTCTCTTGTTAGCCCAAAATGTGATTCACATAAGGAAAGATAAATTTTGGGCTTCAATGAATGGCACCAACTTTTGGGTATATATTATTTAAAAAAAATTAATAACATAAACTTAAATAAACCTTTCAAATCGAACTAAACTCAATAAATCTAAATTAATTGGACTTAATACAACTTTGCTAAATTAAATTAAGATAAAATCAAAACCAATTTCATAACAAGTTTTCACTTCCAATCAAAATTATGGATAAGTGTAGGCCGGAGAAAAAGAGATTGTTCAATAGATTGGTTCTCTCAATTGTGTTTAAAGATGAGGATGATTTACTTCCTTTCCCTACTACAAAATATGACTACACTATTTTGTGTTTGAATGTTTTTAGGTTGAGGTTGTTTCCTCCTACTTTTATTTTAAGTGGTCCTAAATAGAATAAAGCATATAATTAAGGAGTGAATCTTGTGGCCCCAAGAGCATATGAAAACTGCAAAGAAAATTCCATATACTTTGTTATGTATGTATAGGGCTACTACATAAAGCTTATATTATAAAGAGTAAATTCAAAAGTATATAAAAATATTGTTTATATAATAATATAACCATAGATAGGCCATATGTACAAATGAACATAAGAATCATGGCAAGTTGTTGCAAGGATTGAACTATGACCAAAGTAAAATCAAGTTTCATTGAAAGCCAATCAAAATAATCAAAATGGGCAAAAGTAATTTATTCATGATGATGAAGAAGTTTAGTGGAGTTCGTCAAACCAAGTTAGAGATTTACTTATTTTTAAGTGGGTGGAAAATCCAAGTGAATATTGGATGAGGCATTGCTTAGATCAACTTTGGTAAATTATAAAAGGAATATAATGTCATTATAGTTTATGTATTTTTAATAAGTTTTAAATTTAATTTCTACTTGAGTATTTCTATAATAAATTTAAAATTAAAGGGCGAAGAGGTTTTATTGTTTGGAAGTAAACAAATTAGGGAGGACCCATCAAAAGAAAGGATGAGCTTCCCTCAGCCACGTGACCTCCATGTGCCTTTTGGCTTAGTTTCATTAACAAAGCCCCACAGCCGTTCATCAAATATCTTCCCTTTCCCACATGACATCCGTCCTTATCAACAAAATATTGTCTCATTAATTATGAGTTTCTAAAAAGATGTTTTTAATTCTTGGGATTTGAAATTCGAGATATGATTTTAAGCATTCGTTTAGATTGACTCGAGAGAAAAATATTTTTTAAAAAAATCATTTTTATTTAGATATTTTTTATTAAAAAAAATTAATTAAAATATATTTCACATTATTTCAAATAGTTGCCAAACACTCTACTTTTTAAACACACCATAAATTGATCACTTTGTTTGAAACGAGATGGATTTGAAATGAATGTATTTAAAATCAAGTAGGAGAATTCAAAAAATCTAATGAACCCAACCCAACCCGCGCGGTTTGAGTTTCGTTGGGTTCAAATAAATTAAAATTTTATGGATTGGTTCAAGGGTTCACATAATATAAACAAAACCAACCCGAATTTATTATTACCTTTAAAATATGTCTTTTTATTACTTATAATACAATTATTTATACATATATTGATTTTAATTTTATTTAATTTCAATACTTTTTTAATAATTTATTTTTCAACAACTCTTAAAAGTAGTTTCTTTGTACTTTAGAAAGAAAATTTTTACTATTTAAATTGAAATTTAGTTATTAATCTTAATTCAATATATGAAAATAATTAAATAAGATTTTTACTTGTGCTTCTTTTTAGAATAAAATTTTAAACAAATGACCCGATCAACCCGAACCAACCCAACTCAAATGTTTTATGGTTGGGTTGGGTTCATTTTTTAATAAGGATTATTTAGGTTGAAGAAATTTATAACCCGAACAATTGGATTGGATCTAAAAAGTTTTTCAACCCAATCCAACTCAACCCATGAACACTCCTAAGATCAAGTGTTTGAATGGTTAGTGAAAAAGAAAAGAAAATTAAGAATTTGCTAATATAGACTTTTAACTATAATATCTTAATTGAAAATTAGAATCTGACAAGGTTAATTACAAAATTTATTTTCAATTCCTATGAAATCCTACAAAATCCGAGCATTCTTTCTTCTCAAAAAACCTTTTTTTTAAGTAAAAACGAGATTTGAAGTCATTTCTAATTTTAAAATCGTCCTATTATAAGAAACAACAAAATTTATTTGAAAATCTATCATGAACTAAAATTCCTCAAAATCATGAAGTTTTAAATACGTCATTAGACTATTAAATAAGAAATTAATAATTGATGATTTCTTTCAAGTTTAAAAAGCTTGAAAATATAGTTTAATATTTAAAGTGATATAAATTTCAAAAACCAAAAGATCATCGAATAGAATCATTGTTATTCAAGTTTTGGAACATTCAAGACTTGTAAACTTGAGGAAGTAATAGCCCTCAGAACTTTTTGACTTCCTTTATCCTTATCTGATTTTTGTCTTCTCACTTCACAGGCCATTTTATTTTTATTTTTTTTTCATTAGATAAAATCTCTTGATTTTTTTCTTTTTTCTTTTTTTAATTTCCATGAGTAGATGCTTACCAAAACCTTGCAATTGATGAACCTTACAAGTTACACATTGTATAAACTCTTGTAGCAAAATAATGTTTCAAAAGGCATGGAATCATCTTTAAGAAAGTAATTTGCATGTCACAATCACATAATAAATTTATCTTCTTTCTATTTATTTCTTAAAAGTTAGACAGCGGAGAGAATTTAACTTTTAAATGACCAAAAAAAAAAAATAATCAAAATTTAGTTTCTTTTATAGTTCAATTACCTATCAAATGTCAATCTCTTGGTCGAGAATATATGATGTCCTAATCAATTGAGCTATACTCAAATTTACCATTAAACTTTGTCAACTAAGTCATTATTATCCCATTATATACTTCTATTACAAAAATTCCAGCTATCTTCGTTGGCATGTTAACTTTACCAATATTATCATTATTGATCTTATATTTCCACATGTTTTTCATATACAATTTTAGATTTGAAAAGAAGATTCTAGATCATCCTTTCCCCCTTAAATTACGTTGAGAAAGTTGATTAAAAAACTCATTCTCAAGGTCCAAAGTAAAATTTACCCTACTTTTGTAAACTTAAGAATTTTGGCCTTTCGTTATCTCATCCATCTGCAATTTTACAAAATTACTCTTATTTCTTCTTCTTCTTCTTCCTCTAGTATTCTTTTTCTCCGGTGTGACCAACATCAACAAGACCACCACCAGCTCCGATGAATCTATACGAGCAGCTCCGATCGTCATTGTCTTCTTCTTCTCTCCCTCTTTTCAAATTACATTGCAGAACAAGACCAAAGAGCGAGATTGTGAGAGAAAGGGAGAGAAGAGAGCAATCTGTGAGAGGAAAGGGACTGCAAGAGCAAGAACGCCCATTCCATGTGTACAAATTTCATTTTTGATAATTTCACAGAATTTGACGTTAGAACATGGTTAAAAAAAAACAAAAAACAAAAAACAAAGTGGGACAAATCTCATTTTTTTCCCAAAATTTAGATCATCCATCCAATAAACTCAATTGCCTCTCACAATTTTGCTACAAAATAAAGTAAAAAAGTGTTACCATTTATTTTAAATCTTAAAATTTATAGAACTTAAACTGCCCTTCTATGGAAAATTTCACTTCAATGTCTAATAGTTAAATTAAGGAGGACAATCAGTGAGTATGACTCTCCAAGCTCGTTCGATTCATACCACTTGTTTTTGTTTGTTTGTTTTTGTTTTTCTTTATTTTTTAGACAAGGAAAATTTTACTGATTAGAACTAACAAGTCCATGGGCAACAACAGAACAATCAAGTTTGTAAGCCTCTAACAACCGAACCAACTAGGAAAGTCAATATATAATGCACAAATGAATTAGCACACCGAAGAATTGATACAACTTTGTTCAATGTAAACACATCACAAAGAAAGTTGCATAGCACCATAAATTTAACTATTTTATACAACTTTTATATTCTCCAATGAAGTAATAGTTAACTCACTTCTAAGATAATCAGTTACATCATCCCTTTTTCCTTTTAATAATGACAAGTAAGAATTCTTCCATCTATTGAGAACCTTTAATTTGAAGAAAGTGAAGCCAAACCTACCATATTGTAAATATTTTGGTCTACATTAGCATTATCTATAAGTTTTGTTAACATATTCATCTCTCTTTCTTTTTAATTAATTTTTTTTAAGGATGTTGTTGCTTTTATTTGATCACTTACCATATAAAGTAAGTAAAAGACTAAATTTGACTATTTGAAAGATGTACAACTACAACTATAATTGGAATGAACCCAAAATACAAGAACCAAAGTACTATGTCAATTAAGGCCATTACTGACTAAAGTGAGGGAAGGAAAGGCATTGTAAACTTAAAAAACCATATGAACCAACCTAGGACATCAAATCTTACCCAGACAAAGCTTTTGGCTGGAGCATTTGCCACTGGTTCAAAACCAAAGTGACAGCTTACTTTAACTTTTGAAGCTGAAAGAAAGAAGGGGGGGAAAATGGAAGAGTAATAGAAAGATTTTGTGCTCAGAATCAGCATTTATTTATATTGTCTAATCTTTGATTAGTCAGGGATCAGGTACCATTACAGGGTAATTTTTGTCTCTGTTCATTTCTTCTCAATTAATAATGCAATCCCATTTTCTTCTAATTATTATCTAGCCCATCTCACCCTCTTTAAGCTTTATGTATAATATACCCATCTTTTGCTGTTAATTTTCTTGTCCATATTCTAATTCTACTAAAAATCTCTCTTTTACTTCTATTCAAATACCCCCACCTCCCCTCTATAATCTTCTTCCTCCTCTCTTGTTTGGCCACCAGAAGAAAATTCTTTCTGGGAGTTCTCAGTTTCTAACAGGGGGCTTGGGTTTTCAGTTCTTTTGATGTTTTATCCTGGTTTCTCTCAGAAGGTCCGCCATGGGAAACCAAGCTTTTTGCAGCCATGGATACTATTCTTTGACCTTCTCTTGTATTTTAGTTTCTTGAGTGAGTAGTAAGATGCTTTGAAACTTCTTTAGAATCCTAAAAGCTGTTTGATTTAACTCTCAAAGAATCATCATTAATCGTCCTTTCTAGTCGAAGGCAGATCAGGAAGAATCAAAGCAAAGCCCCTTTTTTACAATTGAGCTTTGATTAAGGTCCGGAGAAGAAAGAGCTAGAAGGTGGGAACAGAGAACACAAGGATTTGATTGGTACATGAGCGGATATGAATTGTCTACTTTCAATCTCGCTTGTGATCACTCTTCAAAGAATTATAGGGTTCTGAATTATCAAGTTTCACTGTGGAATTTCATCAAACAGGTTCAAGATCTAAAAGTAAAATTACCTGACAGAATCAGTCCTGTTGTTGTTTTGAAGTAATTAGCATCTCCTATGACGATGGAGTCCAATCATCACCGTCCCCGTCCCCACCGCCTCCTCCTCGACGCCGACACCACGGCGGCGCCGTCCAATGGAAGCAGAACGCGAAATTCATATAGCAACGAAGCCAATTTCGACACGAACATGGTGATAATTCTTGCTGCGTTACTCTGCGCCCTGATTTTCGCTTTAGGACTGAATTCGATTGTCCGTTGCGCACTTCGCTGTAGCCGGCGGTTCGCCTTCGAGACAGGCGGCGGCACAGCCTCGCGCCTCGCCGCTACAGGGCTGAAGAAAAGCGCATTACGCCAAATTCCAGTCGCCGTATACGGGTCGGAATCGGGTCTAAAGATACGAGAAACGGATTGCCCTATTTGCCTCGGAGATTTCATCGCCGGTGAGAAAATCAAAGTACTCCCCAAATGTAACCATGGATTTCACGTTCGATGTATCGATACCTGGTTGGCTTCCCACTCGTCGTGTCCGACATGTCGTCAATCACTGCTCGAACAACAGTCGGCTTCTGAATCGGCGGAAGCTGAAGCCGGTAACCCACCCGCCGGAAATTCATCGGCTAGCGGCCAAGGTGAGATCTCGATAACCGTAGATGAAATTACCTGATTTCAAGGGTTTACATTTTGTTTTCATTTGCACATAAATATTCTTTATTTGTTAGCAGTTTTTATTAGTAATAATCTGGATTATACACTAATTAATATAATTAGTTGTTGAATTACAAATTATGTATGATAAATAACCGCTTAATTTGCAAATTTTGAGAAATTTAGAGCGGTTTGGCAGAGAATTCATATTTTATTTTATACTGTTACCAAATTTGTGTTTTCAAATATAAAAAAATGAGCCAACTTATTTAAGAATGTAGCAAAATGTCATTTTTTATTAGTGATAGATACTCATAAATATCTATTAGTTAGTGATAAACAATGACATTTTTTGCTATATTTAAAAATATTTCTAGTAGTTTTGTCATTTAAAATAATTATCTTAAACTTCATTTCATTTTTTAAAAATTTATAATATGTATTATGTAATGTATTACAAAATAATAATTATATAATTTTCAACGTAAATCATATTCATAATTAAATTAATAATAATTTATTGTCAATTAAATATTAGTGAGTGACTGCAATTAGTTTTTATGATTTGTGAATATATAGTATCAATATTTTAAACCATTGTTTAAATTAAAATCCAACTTCTGAATCTACTAGCATGAAATACAACATCATTTTCATTAAATTTATTGTTTACAAATTCTCTACAAGTCTTTAGATTCAACTTTTTGTACAATAAATATGTAAATAAAGATTTCAATCTCCGACTCGAGCAAGAACAAATGTGATTGTGAAAATTTATTTAATATGCTATTTAGAATTATTTAAGTATATTTTCATCTCTTTCGTTAACTTAAACATATAATTAGTAAATTTATTAGTGACATTTTTATGCCATGGTAACTTTAAATATCATCCCATTATAGATAAATGTTTTGACATTGATGATCGTTGTCGAGTTGCTTCACCAACAAGGCATACTTAATACTTGCACATGTATTTAATAGTTATGGTGGTTGGTTTTTGTTTGGATTTTATTTAAATAACGTTTAATATTGAGATCAATTAAAAAAATCAAAATAAACTGAAAAATATTTCATGTTAATAAATTAAAGTTTATCATAACGATACTATATGACTTGTCATGGTCGTTAGTACACATGGGCATATTATAGATTAAAGTTCATATTATTTTTATTTAAATTGCAACCAAATCTAACCATTAAATACATTTTCAATAGACTAGGTATTATTTTAATTCATAAAGTTTAATATGTGGTTGTTCAATTAAAGTATATATAGATGTATATTTGTTATCTAGTTTTACTCAACAAAAGTTATCTTATTTAAAAAAAAAAAAAAGGAATTTTATTTTCAAGAAAATTAGACTATGGATTAAGAAAAGATCATTTGGATTCTGTGGGCAATAAAAAATAATAAATGGAGAACACATGGGTTTTTTGTCCTTGAAAGTCAAAATTCATAATCTTGTGTTGATTAATTTAAATATTTACCATATTTTAATGGGACAAGCTATTTTATCATTTTTAAAATTAATAGCTTCCGTAATAAAATTTAAAATTTAACTAATCGGATTATATTTAAGTTGATATATAGACTTAAACATCCGATATATATGATGAATGATAATTGGATTATGTTTAGACTCGGTCGATCAAAAGATATAATGAAAATTTTTAAATTGATTTAAGATATGATACGTTGTTATCAAATAAACTTGATTAGTACACATAATTAAAATAGAATAGGGTTATACAATTAATTGAATTTAATGTGGTTTGGTGAGTAGAAATGTGTCTTTTATAAGATATAATTTAATAAATGGGATACCATTGAATGATGGATTTTATTTGAGAAAGGCAATTCCACCCATATACTTCTTTCTCTTTCTCTTAACCAAAGGAGAAAGGCAAACTACCAAATTAAAGGAACTTAAAATCAATATCTTTCCATGCATTTTTTGGTTTTTTTGTTATTTCTAGTGCTCATTGGCAGACCAATTACCAAACATTTATTTTAGTCATTATCATTAGATTAATAATTATTTAACAAAATACTAATATAAACATGTATTTTTATATATTTATGGAAGGGATGATTTTTACGAAGAGAGAATCTTTATATTTTCATTTTACTTTTACGGTTTTTTAATAATTCATACTTTTTTCTTACAATTATTCAAATCGAAGTCAGTCATCTTTTCATAGATGGATATGATCTAGACTATAAAAATAAAACTAATCAAATGGTGGAGATGTATTGAAAGAACAATCATATTCAGGTTGGAGTGGTTTACACAACAAATTGGTATATTCTTTTGTGTATAAGTATGATCTAATCTATAGATAGATATTAAACATCACAATCTAAAAGTGGAGATATGTTTGAGCAGACACTACTGTTCTTTGTCCCATTACAGCTATTCGGGTTGAAGTGTATATCTTTTCATGTGTGGAATGTGATATAGATAATAGAAATGAAAAATTCACGACATCTAATAATAGAGCTATGTTTGAACCTGCGCCTTTTACCTTTAAAATTTTCATAAATTCTTATTTTGTCTCTTTTGGGTAAAACAATATAAATAATTATTTCATTAATTACAATATTTAAATTTTCTTATGTACTAAAATAAAGCTGTAAATTTCACAAACATCATACGTGTTATCGACTCATATAAATAAATATTTGAAGTCACATGTACAATATTTGATCATAAGTTTTGTAAGTATTTGATAAATCAACTTGTAATTTTTGTAATTACTGTGATATGTATAAACAAAAAAATGGTGATATATCAATGGGAAAATTGAGATGAATATAAATTTTTATAATTATGTGTGAAAATGTCAATATTTTCTTAAGAGAATCATTATTGTCATTCTCTTCATGGAATGTGACAAAGCCAATCAACCAAAAAAAGTACATCACAATGCCTGTACTCATGTACCACAAGTTAATTATAATTTTCTCCCTCTTAAAAAATAAAGTTTATATAACTGATTAAAATTGTGACCATACAAAAATATATCAATTTTCTAAATTTATAGTACAAAACATTTCGAATATAATTATAAAAACGATATGCTTGATTCTAAAAAATGATTCAAAAGACAAATCATTGTTGTTGATGAATCTTGCAAAGAGAATTTTTTGTTCTTTTTATTTTTTATTTTTCCTAATGTTATTCCTTTCTTCTATTAATCACTTGGATTGAATTTGAGGAATATTTTTTTAAAAAAAGGTTTTAAAAGTATTAAATTAATTAAATAAGTGATGTGATTTTTAATTTAGGGATAAATTCAATGTAATGAATATAGAATTAATCTTCAATATTTAAGTGGGAAATTAGGGGGATAATTTGGCTGAGAATTGTTGGGGAAAAAAATACTGTTCACTTATTGAAAATGAAACTTAACAAACTAAATGAGACATCTCTTTGAAGGGAAGCAAAAAAAATCTTTCCAAAAAAGGTGATAATGTGACTCTTAATCATAGCCATTATTTTTTTTTTTCACGTGGGTCGAGTAAAGAGCAAATTAAAGAAGTAATTGATTATACAAATCTTTATTTTCATCTTAAAACCTAATTTCATGTTTAGAATTGTTCAGATTTTGAAAAGTTATTGGAATTGAAAATTTTCATATTGGTTAAATTGAAGAATGAGGATGGACTCCAAGTCTATAAAAAGAGTATGGTCTTAATTTTTAGTCGCCCAGTTAGAAACATTTTAAACTTAGTATGCTAACTCTAATTAAATTTCTTTTATATTCTCTAGTTTGAGAGTTGAAAAAGGTGTGTGTAGTCAAAAACTTTAAAGGTGACTGGTTTAAAGGAGTGTTATCGTAATTGAGGTTGGGAGAGAATTATTTGGTGCGATTGTAACAAATTTTTACATATTGTTTTTTTTTTGGTTTGTGGTTTTTTTTTCAAGTTTGGAGATTTCCATGTAATTTTAATTTCTATGTTATTTCCTGTTTTCTTCTTGCGGTGACAAGAAAATACAATAGTGTGAATAGTGTGGGTTGTTTACCATTTGTTAATTTGCTAGGAAGAGAAGCAGATATGTCAAACTCAATCGGTATACTCAATGCTCGATGGCATGCTCGGAAGATAAGCAGATATGCCAAACTCAACCGGCATAATCGATGCTCGATGACATACTCGATGCTTGATGGCATGCTCGATGGTACTCGGCGCTTGATGGTACTCAATGGTTTTTTGTTCGATTCAGCCCAATTTTGAGCAATGGAGGTCCGGTTCGGGTCCAGATTCAGGGCGATTCAAGCGATCCAAAAGTGTTTTAGATCCAGTTTTGGTTATTATTGTAATAATTAGACCTTTGTTTGTTTGAGAATGTCAAAACTAAACCATATCAGTTTCTGTTTAATTATTTATTCATGTAGTGTATGTTATAATTAAATAAATCTTGTATGTGCATATAATATGTCATATAGATTTAAAATCCCACCATAGGAAGCATGTTACATGCATTGAAAGTATATTATAAGGTGCTATAATATATAACATGCATGTTTAAGGTTTCAGATGTTTTAATATAAGTGTTATATTAAATCATGAGATATCTGATGTATGTTATGGATGTACACCATGTCTAAAGTTTTATAAGTTGTTATAAAGTTGGGTTAGACATTTAAAACCCATAACAAATAAGTTGCATGCTCACGTAGGTTAATCCTGTCTAAGGCTGGAGGTATTTAAGTTGACGGTCTACGGAACACCTCCTACCTGGGTATTATGGCCGAATAATTGAGCGTTGTTAACTAGTTTTATGAGCAAGGCGTGAGTGATTTGAGGTTTTAAAACTGATTCATCACCTAGACATCGTAGGTTAAATCTGAATATAAACATTATACTTGGATAAACATCTAAACTTATGTTGTTTAATTAGCCAGAACAAACCTGAGTAAAGATATACCCAAATAAATGTTAAGACACTTCAGTGGGAGTTTAATAGCATATATGATATGTTATTAGAACACTTTAGTGGAAATTTAATAAACGCTTCAGTGGGAGATTAATAACATATGTGATATGTTATTTTTAGCTCTTACGTCCCTAAAAGTTCACAATCGAGATTCATGTTTCGCTTCGTGTCACCCTGGGAGTGACCTCCATTCAGAAAGTGTTTACATAAATCAAGATTATGGTGAATAGGGGAAGTTGTTCACAGTAAAATCAAAAGTGATTTTTAAAGGAAATCGGATATGAAGATTTCCATGAGTAGTGGAATGATCGTTTCAAATTACATTTGTATTTGAACATAAACAATTCCAGTCACAAATAGAAACTAACTGGTCATGCATAATACGAAATTACAACATGCTTTCAATAAGATCAAGGGATAAAGTATCATACCTTTGAAGACTCATGTTCAAACTCCCTCGATCACGAACACTTGTTTCGGCTCCAAGCTAGCAACACATGAACGATCGAACATAGCACAATCAACAGCGAACTCGAACACAACGATCTCCAAGATCACGAACACTGCGAACAACCTCCAAAAACCTTGACTTAGTCGAGTTGAGTACGACACCACCACAATGGCTACCTTGGTATTCTCGGTGTGAGAATCCAGAAATGTGGGCTTTGTGTGGACTTGGTTAGATGAAGAGACTGGAGGAATAAAAATCGTGTAAACAATTGAGGAAGTGGGAGATGACAAGGTCTATCGTATAGATGAATGCCCAATCATTTAACAAATGCTTCGCGATCGTTTAGCTAATGGCCAGCTGAGTGAACTATCGTGTAGTGTCACTCCATGATCGTTTAGTCTCTTTTCAGCTATCATTTAGTGAATCTTATTCACTTTACAACGATTCCGTGAGTTTTTTTTTTCAAGAATAAAAAATCTCAAATTTTAATCATCCTAAATTTAGGAAAACATTTTTCCTTTTATCTCACGGTTACCATGAAAACTACCAATAACTTCCCACTCAGTTGGTTATTAGAGAAAAATAAATAATTATCAAATAATTAATATTATTATAAATATATATGATAACCAACTTACCATACTATATTTATAACCTATAGTTTTAATATTTCATCTCGTGAAACATATAAACCATAGTTCTTTTTCTATTCTATGGCACTTAATGTAAATCTCATTTACATTAATCCTCCACTTGATGTATCTCATACATCACACCGATCATATCATATATAATCGAAATTCCTCTTGTCAATTTGAACATTTCAAACCAGCACCAAGAACTGATTTTCAACTTGAATCCATTGAGCTACCAATGGGACCTTATGGACTTGTAGATCGAAGCTCCAACGGTACGTAAATAACTTACTAAACTTTTTAGTACGGGATCTACCATCCGTTAACAACTACCAGACACTCCACTAAAGACTGACAGTTGAACTCTCCTTACCACAGATATATTATATGTCCATATCAACCAATCAATAGTGTGATAACCCTTCACAGATCACTCGTAAGTACAGTTGGGCCAATAACCGTATACCTTTATAGTTACATCTAACTCCTTAAGTACCATTGATCTCTCAAATGAACATAAGTCATAATCCTACTATGATTAAGTCCTCTCTTCCAAAGAGAAGCTGTGGCTACTATGTTCAAGATTTGGAATCAGCCCTTAAGGGAGCAATCTATCTACTTACCCTTGCTTTGAGGAAGGAGTGAATTCCATCTTTTGTAACCGAGTTCCCAGCTCCCAAATCAGACAAATCCTAAAAAAGGTAGGCATGTTGAGTTGGCAATCTGGCCACTCTCACCCATACTAATCAAAGGACCGTCCTCAAAAGTAGGAGTTCCTAAAACACTCAGGATTGAGGTCATGTCACCTATGATTATTTAGGTGAGATGTAAGTCTCAAGTATCAACGACGTTATATACAGAGACTAGTCATCTCATGGCCCGGGCTTATACAAACTCTTTGTATAGGACATCCCCGCTCGCATGTCTCTACATGAGTGGTCAGGATCTACCATCTGTAGTAGTTCACAACACTTGCAAACCTCTACAAAGTGGGCAGTATCTGTAGTGTCACCAGGATCAGGTATCCCATGTTAATCCTTATACTACAGACCTTTTTAGGTTATCACTTAAGGCATGATCCACTTGTATATCTCAGATACATGATTAAGTTTACATACAATAACCATGGAGTTTTGTTTATTGGATATGAGTAAATGTCAAATAAAATAACTCTTATTTTATTCATAACAATGTGTACAATTTACAAACTACGAGACTCTAGGAGAATTAGGGCACCAATCCCAACAATGTTTTGATTTTGATTCTCACATCTTAAGAATTTCACACCGTGAGATTCATGCGACACTTCGTGTCACTCTGGGCGTGACCTCCATTCGAAAAGTGTTTGCATAAGTTAATATCAAGGTGAATGAGGGGAAGTTGTTCAATGTAAAATCAAATATATGATATATTGATTTCAACTCTCACGTCCCTAGAAAGTTTACACCGAGAGATTCATATGATGCTTCGTGTCACCCTGGGAATGACCTCCATTCAGAAAGTGTTTGTATGGGTCAAGATCAAGGTGGATGAGAGAAGTAGTTTATAGTAAGTGGGTGAAAGATATGTGTCAACACATCATGCAGTGTCTTCCGTGGGTTTTGAAGGAACTCTATGAAGAGAACCTTGAACGGAAACGGATGGACCAAATTCCTTTAATTATTGAATACAAAGTTTACAGTAAACATACAAATAGATATGCATTTAAATTAAATTACAGCATGCTATTCAAGAAAAACGATTTCAAAAATTTCACCTTTGAAGACCTTTTTCTTCATGAATCCTCCCTCGAACAGTCACGTACAACTTAAAGACCTTCTTCAAGAATTTATCTCAAACCAAAACCCGAAAACTATCACAGTGTCACCTTGGTATTCTCAGGGTGAGAACCCAGGAGTGGTGGCCTCTGACTATTTTGGTTTAGAGGGAAAGTTTAAGTGGAGGAAGAAGATTGAGAGCTTTACACATGAACACTCAAAGATACAAAACCTTTCTGTAAACTTTCTCAATCATTTAACACCAACATAGAAGAAGAAAAAGTTAACGATTTTCTTTTATTCTTCTTACCATAAAGAATAACCACCCCACTAAAGGGGGTGGAGAGAAAAGATGGAGAAGGGAGTTGTAACTCTCTTCCTTATTATTCAAATAATAATAATAATATAAATATAAATATGATAACTAACTTATCATATTATATATATATATATTATATTATATCAAACATAACATATAACCTATAGTTTTAATATTGTATCATATACAAATATAAACTTATAAGTTTTTTCTCTATAATATGAAATTTATATAAATCTCAATTTATATTAAATTTAAAACAATATGAATCATTCATTAGAAAAATATTTAATCTTCATTTCAAATATTTATTTCCTCCATTTAAGCTATATAGTATCAAATATATTATGACAATTATATCATATATAATTGAAATAATTTTAATTTATCATATATAATTAATCCCTCTATTAATCTTTGAACAATTTCTTATCCAAAAAACTATTCTAACTAATCCTTTTGAGCTACCAAAGGGACTCATAGACCTATAGCTGAAGCTCTATAGTATAATGAATAATTAATTAAACTCTTTAATTACATTATTCAACCATATTATATAATGTCAAGTTACTTCTACTTAAAAACCGATCAGTTACACTCTTCGTACTACCAAATATATTTATGTGTCTAATATGGATATAACCAATCAACCAGTACGAATGACCCTTCCACAAATTGCTCCGTAAGATTACAACCTAGGTTAAATACTATTTTTGCCTCTGTAATTACATCTAAATCTTAAAGTACCACTGATCCTTAATGATCTTGATCATATCCTACTTGAAAGAACTCTTATCAAAGAGTACCCTCTAGAGATGGAAGAAGATCGTTCCAAACTC
>NC_052352.1:61422014-61576970 GCF_009727055.1 Benincasa hispida | reverse complement strand
GGAGCTGGGAACTCAACTACCCAAGATGGAATTCACTTCTTCCCCGAAGAAGGTCGCCAACTCAAACCTATCAATTTAGGGATTCGTCTGATTTGGGAACTGGGAACTCAGCTACACAAGATGGAATTCACTCCTTCCCAAAGTAGAGGTAAGTAGATAGATTGCTCTCTTAAGGGTTGATCCCGGGGTTTGAACGATGTGGCGCCACACACCTTCTTATGGCCCGAGAGATGTCCACACATAGTAGGACTATGTTGTATTGTTCATTAGAGGGATCAGTGGTACTTAAGAAGTTAGATATAACTATAGGGGCAAAATGGTAAATTGGCCTAGTTGTACTTACGAGCATCTGTGAAGGGTTATCGTACTGTTGATTAGTTATATCCGATGGACATAGAAATATATCTAAGGTAAGAAGAATTCAGCTGTCGGTCGTTAGTTGAATATCTGGCAGTTAACAGATGGTGGATCTTGTGGCTAAAGAGTTTAGTCAACTATTTATGTACCGTTGGAGCTTTGAGCCATAGATCCATGAGGTCCCCTTGGTAGCTCAATAGGTTCAAGTTGAGAATCGATTTTTGGGTCAGTTTGAAATGTTCAAAGTGACTAGAGGGAGTTCAATTATATATGATATGATTGAATTAGTTAATTATATATGATATGATTGACTTTATGTATGAGATACATTAATTGGAGGAAAATTGATATAAATATGATTTATATCTAGTGGAGGAGAAAACACTATCATTTATATGTGATATTAAACTATAGGTTATGAATATAATATGATTATATTTATTATTATTAATTGAACAATTATGGTATAATTGGGCCGCCATTTTCTCTGTAACTGTGTGTTAATGGGAGGTTTCAACCAGTTTTTGTAACTAAAGAATAAAATGAAAATTGTTTTCATTTTGCAAAAGATCACGTAATTCGCTCATGCATAGTGTATACTACCCATCACTTAGCTAACCAAGAGACTATACGATAACTCTAAGTTGCTACACGATAGTATACAAGTGGACATCTTTCTAAAGGATTGCCTACGTTTTACTAAACGATCGTCTAACGCTCGAGCGTTTACTAAACAATTGTTTATATGATCGCAACCTATTTTCTACACGATCGTGTACTTCTTCTAAACGATCAAGCAGAGTCTGTACCAATAGACCCTGCCCTTCTTCCACTTACTTGGTCGTTGTATACAATTGATAACTTGTAGAAATACAAGTTATTTATACTGTCTTATCTAGATATTGCGGCCAAAAGAGAATAAATATGCGTTGATTGTATGAAAATCAGCTTAGAAATACAATAATTATGAATTATCGCAATTACACATACTAACATCATTAAGATGGAAGAAAAAGATATTTTCACTCTGTTTTGCAGGAAACCAAGTCACCGCTTGCGATTAAGGCTGAAGACGAACTGATTAACGCATCTCTGTCACATTGTGCCCGTCAATCAATACTGAAGAGACGATCAACGCAATGACGGCGCAATGGGACAGTCGATCCAGAGCTGAACTTCAACCGCATGCGATAATAAAAACAACACAGCATGCGAACATCCAACTGAAAGATGCAAGCTGAGCAGTGCAAACGCAGAGGATTGTGACACGTGTACAACTAACGGTTGTGCAGATTTGACAGTCTGATTTCATAACAGAACGAATAATTATTCCTCCATCTTCGGAATTTCCATTAAAAAAAAGTGGGGACCACGAGCCAAGAGTCAAAGCTTTTCACCTATAAATACCCCTATAGAATTCAGAGAAAAATATGCTACTTGAAACGGGGCTAATTGATGCTAGATTATTGAGAGAGAGGTGAGCTGAGTACTGATCGGAAGAAATCCGGGAAGAAAAGAAACAAAGTGGAGAGGTGAGTCTCAGTGCTATTCTGCCAGATCCTCGCCGCGAAGCTCTATACTCAGATCCCTGCTACCGGTTGAGCAAGCCTGAGAGGTAAGCTCATCCTTCCGCACGATCCATCCACACCGGCAAGCAACTTTCCATCCAGATCGGCGTCAAGACGTTGACGGTTATTTGTATTTGTTTCTAACTCTTTTCATCATTGTATTTCATCTCCTTTATCTCTTTATTCACAAAATCATGTATCAGACGCTGAATAGAAATATTGAATGTCTCGATCGTTTCCATCACCACTTTTCTGTCTATTTTCGTTCCTCCATTTGTCGTTTTCTTCATGAAGTCTTCTTAATTCCTTGGTAATTAATATGAATTAAACGAGTGATTTAATCTGTGTTAAAGAGATAACTGCGTTTAGCTAAGGCATGCTAGACGACATCTTCACCTGTGAGAGCAAAAGTGAAGATGCCATTCTGATCTATCGAGAGAAGGTCAGAAGAATGCGTTCACTAAAGCGAGTAGTACTTCCAGACATGGAAGCAACCTTGCATTCATGACGTTCGTCTCTGTTTCACCACAGGTATGTGGGAACGCGGCCGATCACTGAAAGGTGTAAGCCAAGGGAAAAGCGGAACCGTACTTATATTATTAACGCAATTAAGAACTTCCACTGTTTATATTAGTTATCTTTTCTCTTTCTGCTTCACACACAAGACTTGCCACCACATCACACAATCTTTGAATAATCTTCATAGCCAACCTTGACCTCAGTATCTTGTATCATGAAACCTATATCTTTTATCATCTTAGCTTAGGTTTATTGTACTTTATTTTATTATCACATTTTATTGCTTTCCTTTACTTTATCGCATATTTTAATACTTGTAACATCATTCTTTTATAAAATTGAAAAACCTGGTTGTATGTATCACAGACATAATGCAATAACCTCAAACAGTCCCTGTGTTCGACCTCGGATCACACCGAGAAACTTGCGGTGGAATTATACTTGGTTCCAACGTAAGGAAACTTGTGACAACGCACAACATACTACAAGAACATTCATTAATAATGCATATCTAGAAGTAGTATCGCATAAATTCCATTCATCTATGCGTTGTATGACATAATAAGATCACATCTTCTAAGCATTGCATTTATTTAAGTGTTACAAATTTATGGAAACATGAGCTTGTAGCAAAGATTAAGTTTATGTCACAACAACGATCTTCAATTCCTCCTCCCCTCTACCAAATTCCAACAGAGCCCACTCTTTGGATTCTTACACTAAGAATACCGAGGGTTCCAAGTGGTGGTGTCATTCCTATCTTTCTGTTCGTGTGGAGGCTATTCGTGAGTAAACGACCGGTGGTTTTGGTGGATAATTGCTTGACGTTCCAGCAAGTGCGAGAGCACTAGTTCGCTTGAAGAGAACGAGATTTTTTGTGGAGAAAAGTTCTTCAACTGGTACGTATCTCTTCTCTATGTTGTTTATTGTTCTAAGCCTGGCAGTAATTTGTAGTATAATGCATATCTGTCACAATATCTTTGGAAAGATCCGCTTCTGCTCAGAGGTACTTCTATATAAGAGTTCCTTCACTTTGACCATGGCTACGTCTTCTTCCTCGATTTGCTTCTTTGATTTTCTATGCACGTTAGTCTACAACTTTTTCCTTGTCCATAATGTTGTTGTTCCTCGATCATGCTATCCTTCGTTGATAAGGGAATCTTTGCTCGTCCACAGTTCTTTTCTTCTGTCTGGCAACTTCATTATCGATATGTTGTCATTCTTATTCATCTCATCTCTTATTCTCCTTCTCCTTTTCTTTTTCTTCTTTTCCTTCTCTTCTCGGTATGATGTGGGCTTCTTTCTTCTTCTTCCCTTTTTCTTCTAGGTTTTCAGAATCTTAGAATTCTATCATTGTCTATCACTGATAAATTGTGATAGAACTCTATCTTTTCTCTAAAATTTGCTTCTTGTATTTGTGTTCTATTCAATCTTTTCTTAATTTTTATTTTTCTTTGTTTTTTATTTGATGTTGTGCAAATAGTTTTTGGTATGCATGTATGGATGTGAACATTTCTCTATCATTGATAGACAGTGATAAAGCTCTAGCACTGTCCATTCGTGATATACAGTGATTGAGCTTTATCACTCTTTATCACTTATATACAGTTACAAAGGTATATACATATTTTCACTATTAGTTAACTTGATACCATGGTTAGTGTTTCTGTAGTTGTTTTTTTTTATGGTGGACAGTAGACTCATTACAATTCTTATAAGGATTATAGTGTTGCTGAAGTTTTTGTTGATGATATGATAGACTTGAATGGTTTAGTTAGTTTGATATTAGATGAAATTCAGTTGGATGTTTCTATAGATTTATCAATATTATTGGATTTATTCAATCTGTGTTCCAAATAAAACAAGATAAGGATGTTTCTAGGTATCTATCTTTGACTAAAGATTTGGGGACTAGGCATCATTTAGTTGCTCATGTTAGTCATCCTTCTATAGAAGGATCTTGTAGTGGTATTAGTGGTGTAGGCGGTGATAGATTGTTATGTTTAGGTTTTTATAGTTCTTCTTCCAATGATCAAAATATACGAGATATTGGTTTTAATGGTGTTTTAAAGGAAAAAGATGTATTTGGAAGTAAAGAAATATAGTCCAAGTATTTTTGTGTAATAGCAGTGAATAAGAAGTTTTAATTCAGGACTACATGATTAAATTCAAAGTCACTTGAGTTAAAATGTTTGCAAGAAGGTTGTCAATGGTATGTTTGGGCATCTCAGTACAAGAAGAGTGAGTTGCGGCTACTTAGGAAGTACATTTCTAACCATGTGTTCAATGAATTCAACTCAAAGCTGTCATAGGCAAGCTTCTTCATCTGTAATTAGGGACTGCTTGAAAGAGGATTTTAGGTTTATCTCTCTCATTGTAAAGCTCGAACCCTAATTATTTTAAGTAAGAGAAAGTAATGAAACGTCTCTTAATGAGTTGAATGAAGCCATGACTTAGGAAGGATAGAGGGTGGAAACATGAAGAAATAAGCTCGTGTAAGCTAAGTGTAAACTCCGAAATCTAAGTTCCTAAACAAGTATATTTTGCCAAAGGAATGATATATTAAATATCATATAAGTGAAAATCCATGTAAATTATAGAGATTGAGGAGAAAGGAAAAGAAAAACGTATTAAATAAAGAAACTCACTTATTGGCTTGGCTGAGTCATTAGATATGAGTTGACGTGGTGAATTATCCTTGAATTTGGAAAGTGGTAGGAAGATTAAAAGGGAAAAGAAACTTCGAAAGTTTGGTTTTAGCAATCTACATGAACAAATTTAGTGAAATCAGTGCCATTTGAAAGCTGAGAGAATCTAGTTTTCAAAGTTGTCTTGCTGGAGAAAGATGGCAGGAGAAGAAGAATGAAAAGTGATGAAATTACAGGAGGGACAGAATCTTGGGTTAATCAGGGCCCGAGGTGAAGATTGGGTGCTCTAGGCCAAATTATAAGGAATTTGTGGCTGAAATTTTAAAGTAAGAAAGTAACTCAATTCTAAACATATTTTTAGAAGGAAGTTTCTTTAAAAGAGGTCTGGATTTTGAGCTATTTGCTTGGGAAGAACAAGCAAATAGCGAGAATTTGTGAAGAAGATCTCACTAATGAAGGAGATCTCGCTAATTTTGTGAAGAGGATCTCGCTCTAGAGGGGAATCTTGCTAGAAATTGGGCAGGTATCGCTGGTGAGTGGGTATCGCTCGTGTCGCTGGTGGTTGAGTATCGCTAGTATCGCTGGGGGGCTGAGTATCACTAGTGTCACTGGTATTGAGATCTCGCTCAAGGTGATCTCACTGGTCTCGCTCAAGGTGATCTCGCTGGTGTGGCTCATGAGGATCTCACTAGTAGAGCCGTCTGTGTAAAATTCCTTTAATAAATGAATTAATTAAGGTATTTTACTAGGAATTCTCAGTGGTTTAACCGGGAAATATATTCTTTCAGGCCAAGAAGAGCTAGAAGAAACATGTAACCTGTTAAGAGGCCAACAAGCTGTGAGTGACTATGTGATGAATTAATGTTTTTAATAATTTAGAAATTATGATTTCTTTAAAGTTATTCTCATGCTAAGTGTATAGATGAAGTGCCAAGCAACGTAACTGTGGAACTGTCTCTCATGCTATGTAAAGCATGTTTTCCATGGAATTGATATGATTTAAATATGTTATCTTTTGCAAATGTTTTCAGCATGTTTAAGTAACTTTATTTTTATGATAAACTAGTATGATGGATGAATTAGTATGATCATCTGAGAACTAATCTTTAGTGTTCAACTGAATGTTGTGACTAGTTACGTGACAGATACTGAAGGACAATGAGAAGGTATCCTTTCAATTAAATGTTTATGACTAGTTTTACTTAAAACGAGGTACCGAAGGACACTTGAGAAGGTACATGGCCAATTTGATACCGAAGGACTTTTGAGAAGGTATTCGGCCAAATTGATACCGAAGGACATATGAGAAGGTATCTAACCAATTTTGGTACCGAAGGACACTTGAGAAGGTACCTGACCAATTTGATACCGAAGGACTCTTGAGAAGGTATCCGGCCAAATTGATACCGAAGGACATATGAGTAGGTATCTTAGCAGCCAGATACTGAAGGACGTTTGAGAAGGTATCTGAGCAGAAGTACCTGAGGATACTGAAGGACAATGAGAAGGTATCCTAGTCAAGTATATAAGATACGACGGTACTCAGTTATAACCACGTACACTTAAGTAATACGACGTCGAGGGATTGAGCAAAAGAGTTCTCTCCGACTAAGGTTGACGTTGAGGGTTAGAACTATTAGTTCACTCTCAACTAAGGATAAAGGCAGTCATATATTCTTCTAGGCTAGAAGGATAGTTTGAAATTTCTAATGCTTGTGAATGTTTATCAACGCTTGATGTTTACTAATGTATGAGTTTTCCAAGAATGTTTTTATGTTTTAACGCATTCTAGTGGTTTTACAAGCTAGTTTAATAAGTTTTAATCCAACTTATTTCACAAAATATGAAGCATGCGTTAAGGTTAAAGCTAAGGTTAAATGAAGCTTGATGTACTATGTTTTAAATACCTAAAGTTTCCAAAGTACATGCGTTGGTATTTCTAAACATAATGAGTAGGGACACTGGTAGGGAAGGTATCTGAATAGATGTACCTAAGGTGTTGACGGTACGTAACAAACTCCGTGTGTATGTAGGTAGGTTCGAATGAAAGGCCGAGGTATAGGTCTTTTGGCCGGTAATAGACGGTGGGAGCTAGAGCGGTGTATGCTAGTTCTCAACCAGGATGTAATGATGATTATTGATGTATAAAAGTTGTTATCAACGTTTATGTCTTAGGGATGTTGCTTGAGATGCCATCGGTATATTTAAAGAGATCGACGTAGGGATCTCTTCTAGCTATAGTTTAATGTGAACAGGTTGAAGTAGAGGTCTCATCTGACCATGGCTTGACATTGGAAATTAGAGCAGTGAATGTTCATTCTCAACTAAGATTCAAGTTTCAGATACATCGGTAAGTACGCATCTGCTTGGTATACTTTAAGTTCCAGCATTATGCTTTCAAGCTTTCAGTTTAAGTATGAGATTTACATTTTATTAAGTCACTCACTGGGCTTCTAGCTCACGTTTTCAAATGTTTTCTTTTCTAGGTAGCGGTCAGTTCCCAGAAGACTTTTCTGCTGCTGCTCTGCCACTCAAAGAAACAGGTTGAGGGAAACGTAATTAAAGACCTGTATTAGCTAGTACACATGTATCTGTCTAGTGACTAGTATTCTTGATGGGTCTCACTAGGTGGTAATATCCATGTATAATCAATGTTGCGGAACCCTGTAGTGTAAATGTATTAAGTTCTGAGTTAATATATATGTATTCAGGGTTTGAGTATTAGTTAACAAGTAAAATAGGCAGTAAGTGCCAGCAAAAGGGTTGGTAACTGCTGCTCACTATTCCATCCAGGTTAGGAAGGTAATCTGGTGCGGGGTGTGACACTCATCACTCCCTTACTAAAGATGTTGTTCATAAGGCTCGTACTAAGCCTGGTATTAATATTAGTTATCAAAAAGCTTGGAAGGAAAAATAACACATATTAAGATCATTAATTGGTGATGCAGTTGAGTCATATAGCTTGATTCCAAAGTTTTTTGAAAGGTTGAAAGAAATAAATGTAGATATTACTACAAATGAAGTATTCTTCTTATAAAATTTATATCACTATCTATCACTGATAGACTGTGATAGACATCTATCATCGTCTATCAGTGATAGTTGTGTATCATTGTTTGTCCCTGATAGACTGTGATAGACATCTATCACCATCTATTAGTGATAGTTTTGTATCATTATCTGTCACTGATAGACTGTGATAGACATCTATCACCGTTTATCAGTGATAGTTGTGTAGTCTATCACTGATAGACTATGATTGACATCGATCATTGTCTACTAGTAATAGTTGTATAACACTGTCTATCACTGTCTATCACTAATATACTGTGATAGACGTCTATCACTGTCTATCTACCAATGACAAACAATGATAGATTTATTACCATTATCACTGATATATTGTTTTCATGTATTTTTTTCAGAAACGTATATTGCTTTAGAGATTGATGAAAATGGACATTTTAAATTCTGTTTCATGGCTATTGGTGCATTTGTTGAGGGATGGAGGTATTGTAGACCTACCATATATGTTGATGGCATTTTTTGATAATAAGAAAACATATGCATACATTAGTAGTGGTATCAATGATAGACAACATAGAGCAGTTTAAATATCTATCATAGATAGACACTGATAGTAATCTATTAGTATCTATCTGTTATAGATATTGATAGAAAACTTCTATCTCTGTCTATCATTGATAGATAATGATTGACTTTTATCACTTTCTATCAAGTTTCATATGCATTTTTTTTCTTTATATTACAACATGACTAAATCACCTATGAGCAATCCTATAAACAGACTAAACTAAAAACAAAACAAATATCAAAACATATACAATCTAATAAATAGTCCCTAACCAAACAACCGAATATAAAAACATATAAAATTGGGCCAAACATATATAAGAAAAAAAAATATATGTATCATTGAGCAATAAGTAGCCCCCATCGAAATATATATATGTGAAAATATATCAAGCAAACAATCAAAATATCAATAAATAGTAAATAATGGAAAAAAAACATATTTATCCCTATCTAATGATAGAAAGAACTAATATGGTATATCACTATCTATCATTGATAGATAGTGATAGAACACTTTCAATGTCTATCTGTGATAGATACTGATAGTAGTCTATCAGTGATATGTGATGGACATTGATAGAAAACTTCTATCAATGTCTATCACATCTATCACAGATAGACAGTAATAGACTTCCATCACTGTCTATATATGTACTTCTTTATCAACTCTAGATGGACAATGGTAGACTACTATCACTGTCTATCACATGTATCATAGATAGATAGTGATAGACTTCCATCACTATCTATATATGTACTTCTTTATCAATTCTATATATGTACTTTTTTATCAATTGAAACTATGAACTCAGTAGAACTAAACTCCAACACCAAACCAACTGTATACATAATCCAATAACTAGCCTCCACCAAATATTTCTAATAATTGAGACTCAAAGGCTTTAATACACAAGTTTGAGATTCATTATGAAATAATTAAAATCACTTTTATCATTTTTAAAAGTACTTGAAAAATATTTGTAATAATTCAGAACAAATTATCTTTTAAAAATAACAATAATTCAAAACAAATTTTGTTGAAATTAAAATTGCATTTAAAAGTATAAACTCAAATATTAAATTAATTTTTAGTGATTAAATGCATGTTACATAGTGATAAGGGCATAATAAAAGTGATTTTAATCATTACAAAATCACTCCTGTTTATTCAATATTCAAAACTACTTCTCACTTGCAAAGACTCAAACATGGCTACATGCACGGCAAACGTTGGCCCAATTAACCTTGAATTCAAATAAGGAAAAATTCTATCAAACATTTTTTTTTTTGTGTATTGAACTTAAATAATGTATTAACACATACTCAACTACTAATGTACAACCTTGTTAAAACGTTTTCTGCTCATATATTTATATTCAGGGTATTTCTTTTGAAAGCTTAGGATATTATTTCGACTCATTAGCATTTTTAAAAGGGCTAGTTACATAAATAGAATTCAAGCCCAAAATAATAAAATATGTAGTACAAGGATAAAATAATTGCATATATAGATCAAAATGGGAAAAGACTAAAAAACCCATGTTTAACCACCATTTCGTCCGCTTCTTCCCGGTTTTCTCAAATTAAAAGCTATCACTGATAGCAGCTATCAGTGATAACCATTGATAGTTGCTATTAACTGCTATCGCTGATAGTTTCTATCAATTGGTATTGATAATAGTTGCTATCAGCGATAGCTTTCAATTTGAGAAAAAATAATACAATCTTGAAATATTAGCTTTTAATTTGCTATCAATTATTAGTAGCTATCATTAATTCACTTTCATCAATTGGAATCAACGTTGAAATATTACTACTTAAGGCTATCAATGATAGATTTATAAATAGTGATCAACTTCGAAAGAAGACCAACAACTTTGATTACCATAGTAGTTATTATTAATAATCTTTTATCATGGCTATCACTGATAGTAGCTATCAGTCGTTATCACTGATAGACTTTCATCAATTAGAATCAACCTTGAAATATTAACACTTAAGGCTATCAATGATAGACTTCTATAACTGGTTATCACCTTTGAAAGAAACTCGATATATAGATATCACCTAAGTTTTATCACCGATATCACTAATTAGTGATAGCTTCTTTTACTGATAACATCACTAATAAGATGCTATCAATGATCTCACTGATATCATACTATCAGTGATAGTTCTCTATCACTGATAACGTACTATCAGTGGTAGCTTCTATCACCGATAACGTGCAATCAGATAAATTCTATCATCGATAACATGCTATTAGTATTAGTTTCTATCATTGGCAACATGCTATCAGTAGTAGCTTCTATCAATCATAGCCACTTAACACCTTTTTGCCCCTTTCTTGTCCTTCTCAAACATTTATAAGTCTCTTTTCTTTTTTATGATAGCTTCTATCACTTATAAACATGCTATTAGTGATAACTTCTAGGCATTCTACTTACATTTTAGTTCGAGATTCAACTTTATTAATTAAATTCACTAAGTTGGCTATCAATTATAGATTTCTATAAATGACTATTAACTATGAAAATATAATCAAAGATTAAGCTATCAATGATAGAAAATATTAGTAGCTATCACTAATAGATTTTCATTTGCTATTTATATTTATTATTTGTTATAATAATCAAACTTAATGATTGACTTGTTGGTGTTAAGTCACTTATGAATTGAGTACTTTCAAGTCCTGCGTATGGAACCCAGCCTCATAATTCTTGTGGAAAAAAAGGGGAAGAAGAAAAAATTCAAATAAAGGAAAGAAAATTAAATAGAAAAAAGGAAGCAAAAACTGGACAAATGAAAGAAAAAAGAAAAAGGAAGGGAATAAGCAAAAAATCGGAGAAAGAAAATAAAATAAAATAATAAAAAAAAGATAAGGAAAGAAGTAAAAATCAAAGAAAGGGATGAAAATAAAAAAAATAAAAAAAAAAAGAATAAGCCAGAGTTGAAGAAAGAAAATAAAATTTTAAAAAAAGAAAAAAAAAGAAAGAAATGAAAGAAAAAAAAAGGGAAAAAGATGGAAATAAAAGAAAATAAAAAAAATAAAGGAAAGAAGCAAAAATCGGATAAAGGAAAGAATAAAAAAAAAGGAGAAGAAGCAAAAACTGATAAAGAAAATAAAATAAAAAAATGAAAATAGGGAGGGAAGAAGCAAAAATCAAAGAAGAGAAATAAAATGAAAAGACTAAAAAAATGGTGTACAACAAGATAAGATAATGGAGGACGAAATTGGAAATTAAAAAAAAAATCAAAGATTGACTAATCAACTCATCCATATTTACAAATATTTTAAAGATGTAATATATTTTTAGATTTTTTCTCTTATTCTATTATGCATTACAAATATCCTTTTTAAAATATAAGTACTAATAATTTTCATCCAAAATTGAAAGTGAGATATGTTGAAAGTATAATCTATCATTTAGCTCTTAATTTCAAAATATTGTATATACTCCAAAATATCTCTAGACATGGGACCCACCAACCTAACAATAAAAAATTGACAACAATTATAAATTTATTTTCCAGTACTTTCTTTAGTGATATTTAGTTTCCTTGGAAACACATAAAATATTTACCACACAGCCACCCCTCCAAAATTGGTATAAAATCCAACTCCTTCTACACTCCAATGATCACCCCACCCCAAAGCCCTCAAAGCCATGGCAGAAGAAGAGCAAGGCCATCACCACCACCACCACCTTTTTCACCACCACAAGGAAGGGGAAGAGAACTCCGGCGTCGTCGACTACGAGAAAGAAAAGAAGCACCACAAGCACCTTGAACACCTCGGCGAGCTCGGCGCTGCCACAGCTGGTGCCTATGCTTTGGTAATTTATAAAATCCTCTTCTTGTATGTTCCTCTCAATCCTTTATCAAAAAAATTGAAGTACAATTAACCCCGCGGTTTCCAACACTCTTGTAGCATGAGAAGCACAAGGCGAAAAAAGACAGCGAGCACAGCCATGAGCACAAGATGAAGGAGGAAGTTGCAGCCGCGGTGGCGGCCGGGGTCGGGGGATTTGTTTTCCATGAGCATCATGAGAAGAAAGAAGCAAAGAGAGAAGAGAAAGAGGCTCATGGCAAGGAACATCACCACCATCTTTTTTGAACAACTTTTCCCTTTCATATGCATGGGTTTGTTTGTGTGTGTTTTGGCTTTGTTTGTGATGTTTGGCTTTCAAAAGTTTAATCTCTTATGTGGTTTGTAAAATAAATTTGAGATGCTTTAGTAAATAATAAGATTGATCCTTCATGTACTTGGATTCAATATATATTGTTTGTCTATTTTTTTCTTCAATGATTAAGGTTTTTTTTTTCTTTGTATATGTAATTATTATTATTATTATTATTATTATTATTATTATTATTTTGATGATTCCAATAAGCACGAGGTCAAAAGGATTGACAAATCCTGATTATCTAATCTATATTACAACTCTTAAATTTTTAACATCTAGATATTTTTCGTTTTTAATTACATTTTTAAAATTTGGATTTGATTTCTCTCAATTTCTCGATTATCCTCATAAATTCATAGTCGAATTTTAGAAAAAAAAAAGAGTTTTCGAAAAATACTGTTCCATTGGGTAATTATTATTATTATTATTATTTTAATTTTCAAAGATTGACTTAATTTTTGAAAATATGAGTGGAAAGTGTATAACGAAACATAGAAACTAATTATGGATGAAGGTAGTGTTTATAAGCTTAATTTTAAAAATTCAAATATTTATTAAACAAGGCCTTAAATTTTAAAATTTTAAAATTTTTATTCATCTTCTATTTCTTCTCTTTCGACATAATTTTTAACTTTAATCGGATCAAATTTTAGTTGAATTCAAAATTTGTGTTTGATGATGGTAGTGATCATCCAGTTATGACATGTAAAATGTGTGTCCTTCACGTTGATACCAATTTAGATGGGGATAAATGAAATATAATAAATACTTGAGGACTAAATTTGATATTTAAAAAATTGAATAGACAAAAATAAAAAGTGAATAGGGCTAAGGATCAAATCAAAACTGGATCTTCTATATCTGTATTATCCATCAATTAGTTTTTAGATGAAACTCCCATATTATATATAAAGTTAAAGTTAGTTCATTACTATTTTGTATTTTTTTGTTCACTTTTTAAGATTTAGTTTATCAATACTACTTCAATATGTAGCTTTTTTTTTTTTTTTTTTTATCACCTACTTCTTAAAAACGTTTCCAAAAATTATGCCAAAATTAGAAAATGAAATCTTGTTTAATAACTATTTCGATTTTAGGTTTTTTTTTTTTTTTTATAAAACAATTTAAAAAATCAAATCTATAAACATCATTTCCATTGTTACTTTTTATCAATGTTTTCAAAATCAAACAAAATTTTTAAAACGAAAAAATAGTTTTTTTTAAAAAATTTGTTTTTGAAATTTAGGTAAGAATTTAACTTTTTTATTTAAGAAAGATGCAAACCATTAAAAGAAATTGAGATAAAATATGCTTAATTTTAAAAAATTAAATAATTATCGAATAGGGCTTAAAATAAAATAGTTTAAAAAGTTTGATTTGATTTTAAAAATTTTACTTAGATTTTAAATGGATTTTTAATAAAGATTGAAAAGCTTAACGAAAAAAATGGAGAACATAAGTGTAATTTTGAAAAATAAAAAACGAAAAACAAAATGGTTATTAAAAAAGTCTAGGAAGACAATTAAAGCCTAAAACCTAAAGGCTCAACTTGTGGAAGCTTTATGTAATGACGTTCATTTATTATTGATGCATGTGTTGACTTTAAGACACAATAATTTAAAATTTAATTGATGAAACGTGTAAATGGAAAAAAGGTCATGTAGAGCACACCTAGAAATATTTTATTTACAATTTTTCTTTTTAGCAATATGTTTAAACATTTACAAATATAACAAAATTTATTAGTGATAGACTCTATCGCTAATCGACTACTATTAACGATATGAACTATCATGGATATACTTTAGTGACAAGATTTAAAATTTTGTTATATTCATAATTATTTTTTTGCATTATGCTTTATCTACCAATACTTTAGGTCAGATTGCTATATTTGCAATTGTCTCATAAAAAAATCAATTCATTGGGTAAGTCAATTCAAGTACAATTGCTTATTATTATCCAAAGTGTGACGCCAAAGTAAAGGAGGGGTACATATATGAATTGAGATCTCATCCAAATTAGAAAGATTTTGAAAATATGCAAGTATGATTAAGAAATACTTAAAAAAGATGGTAATTACCACTTGTACTAATATGATGCATCTTCTTTTTCGATGACTCAATCATAGAAATGTCAAAATTCTTGGAGTAATGCTATATGAGTTGAGACAAAACATGTTGGGACTCACATACCATTTTGGTTTGTTGAAAGACTTCATGATGAACTAACAATAATGTTGATGACAAAATATGGTCAAGGAAACTCATTTGACCTTCACGTGACGTCGACGGTGAATTTATATTTTGCAAAAGAGGTCACTTGCAAAATAATCAAAATAACACACCAATGTGATATTTACCATATATACTCTTCTAAATTAATTTTTAACAAAGGGTCAAAAGAAGACTTTAGAGAATAAGATGAACTTCCTGATATGGTAGGGCTAAACTTAAGGTTTCCTTAATCCCATTACACGAGACTTGGGAACGTTGGATCAATCTTGTACAAGGGGTGCCAAATAGAGCACTAATGTGAATAGACCAAAAGAGATGGGTAAGTTGGCCTCGACCACCACCAATTGGGTTCAACGGCTCAATTGCTTCACTCTTCTAACGGAACCTCTCCTAGGCTTATTATCTAATATCTCAATATTTTTGGGATGACCCTTATCATGTTATGTACTTTTTAGGATCTGACTTCCCCTCCCCTTATTTCTTGAAAATTTCTTTATGTAATACAACTTACCCCTACCAAAATTTTGTCTAATAGGTGGAGCCACCTTTGGCAATTTTATGGCGACAAATTGCGCACTTTTTTGTCACCATACCAAATTAACCCCAACCTCAAATGAAGGAATCAAATTCCATCCAAAGCGATTGATCGCCATATCATTAATTTGATTAAGAATTCTAAAATATAGAGAAGGCAAACAGAAAACATAAGCATGCTTTTTATAGAGGAGAAATACAAGAAAAATGGATTACCTTTGAAGACAACTCTTCAAACCTTCTCAAATTCTACAAAACAACACGATCTCTCATTCTCTTCTTGGATCTCGAACATGACACCACCACAAAGACTTCCACACTATTCTCCAGCAAAAATTTGGTTTGTGGGAACCACTTTTCTGGAAGATTAAGGGAATACATTTTTTTTTTTTAGAGAAACACTTTCTCTATTGTATGAGAGTATTGAGAGAGTGAGAGAGATAAATGAGAGTGAACAAGAGAATTTCACCAATAATGTTCAAAATGCAGGGAGATCTCTACATAGCATGAGAGAGGGAAGTTAACTCCCCTCATCCGATTGTCTTCTTCAATATCCCTGTAACTGCAAAGGAGTTTTATTTAATTTAATTGTAAATCAAATCAAATCAAATAATTATTAATTAATCTAATTAATTAAATATCATATATTTATTAATAATACATTTAAATCCTATTCAAATGTATTTTCCCCTCATAAACTATAATTTTAATGTGTATCTCATTCACATTAAATTTAACCTATAGTTTGAATATGAATTTAATTCATTCACCATGTTAACCATGTTGTTGATCATGTTGAGTTGTCTGATGTTTTGATTATTGCACTTACTGAACCCACTCCTAATAATGTTGGTCTGCTTGTTTCCTCTGTTATTGATAATATTGTTCCTGCCAAAACTTTTGTGTTAACTTATATTGTTCATAGTGTTGTCCCCACAAATCTTTTCATTGGTAGTACCGAGATTAATTATGTGAATTATATTAACCATGCTACTTCTGTTGAAATTTCGATGGATCATATTGTGGCTGTTGAGGTATTTGTTGAGATTCATGACTGTGTTATGGCTTTATTGATAATGTTGTTCTTGCTGAATCTTTGGGTAAAGTAATTGTGTCTCTTGATATTGTTGTTAAATTCGTTATTCCAACTAGAAGCATTGAAAATATTAATTGTGTGTCTGTTGTCTCCTCTTGAAAATATTGCGGATGGTAAGTCTCTGATTGTTGATCAAATTGAGTTCACTGTTGATGTTGCTGCTGACATTGATTCCCTAGAAACAGTTGATCCTACTATTTCTGAGGATGTTATATAGAATGTTGTGTCTATTGTTGATAATATGAATGTGATATTTCCTTATTCTTATGCTGTTGAAACAAATATGCAAAATATAATGAAATATCTTGATGTATATGTCTCTTTGTCCTAAAAGGATATTGATAATGCTTTTGCTAACATTGATTGTGTTCCTGAGGCGAATAAAGGTATTACTATTGCTTCAACTAGTTAGTTGGATGATTACTCTGAGAATGGGCTAAAGGATGACATTGCTTCTACTAATGTATCTACTAGTGTTGCTACTTTAAATCGGTCTGCTGATTTGAATGTGTCTAAGAAAATGAATGTTGATAGTGGTTTGGTTGATCAAATGGTTGTGAGTTATGATGGCCAAGATGATGGTAAAAATGGCTTTGATAAAGATATACCTGATGATTTTATCTCTGACGAAGATATTTTTTGCTATATTGATTTTATTATTCCCAGTCTCTTTCTCTATGATGTGAATAAGCATGAAGATATTTCAGAGTTGAATTCTTGTGCCAATATATTAATCGGGTGAAAGGTTGATGTTGATTTTGTTATCAATAAAACAATTTTGGATTTGAGCATGAAAAGTTTAGGATTTAAGGGGGCTTAATGAAGTTAGTATATCTAATATTCCTACTGCTGATCATGTTGATGCTGAAGATGTTGTTGATCTTGTTGTTTTCAGTGTTGGGCCTGACATTAGGGATACATTCTTTGATGATGATATTGTTCTTGCAAACCTGAGTAAGTTAAGAAAACAAACTTTTGATAATAAGAAAGTTTATCTGAGAAAGGATAGTGGGCCTTCAACCTGAGCACATCCAAAAGACTCACAGTCTTCTGATAAGGCTTTTGAATATGATCTTGAGGAGCTTTCTAACTCAAGTTCTAATGATGACGTCTATGATGTAAAGATTAAACCTCTTACCAAGATTGGCAGACAAAAGAATCCTTTTTGTTTTGCTCCATCGGTGCCTCTTGATGGTATATTCTTTCACACTAAGGAAAGTGATATTAAAAGAAAATATGTTGTTAGAAAAAGAATTGCTTGTATAAGATCAAACTATGAAATACCTAATCTTTCATTCTAACATCGTTAATTAAAGAGATTAATATTTCATAGGATAATCATGTAACTCGATCTCAATCCTGAGCGAGTTATGACCTCCTTCTCATGAGGGTCGTTCTTTGATTTATATGGGTGAGAGTGGCCTTAGTTGCTGACTTAATATGCCTACCATTTTAGGGACGATACGAAGTGGGGTGCTAGGAACATAGCTACACAAGATGGAATTTACACCTTCCTACCTTTAGGGTAAGTAAAGGAGTGATTCTCTTAAGTGCTGATTTCGGATTTTGAACAAAGGGTACCCACCCTTTACTAGAAAGAACTTGATTTATGGTAGGATCATAAATAGATTGTTCATTAGAAGGATCAGTGGTACTTAAGAAGCAAAAGGTAATTACAGGAGTTAAACGTTAATTTGACCCGGCTGTAATTACGAACTGCTCATGAAAAATCGACTTACTTATAATGGTTAAATCCATGGACGCAGAAATATTCTAACGTGCGAAAAGTGCATCTGTGAATCTTTAGTGAAGTAACCCAAAGTAAATAAATGTTCATTAATATAATTAAAGAGTTTAATTAGTTAATTTCAAATCATTGGAGCTTCTAATTTGCAGGTCCATTAGGTCCCCCTACTAGCTGATAACTGGTAGAAATACAAGTTATTGTAGCCTTTTATTTAGAATTATGAGGGCTAACAAGTAGAATATGCGGTGATTATACTAAGAATTCATGTGAAAATCTCGGCTAACCCAATATTATGTGTTATTCTGTGTCAAAATGTATATCTTTTGTAGCTATCGCAGGAAACGATCGAATGCGGTGACTCCCAGTCCATCGTAAGGGTGATTGCGTATGTTCATCGCATGGATGTTGCGGCTGATAATTGCATATGTCCATCGCATGAAGGTTGCAGCTACAGAGTAAGAAGGGTGATCACAAGGTTGGTGGAATGCAATGGTACTTCGGAAACCAAGCATGAACGCGTACCTTGGGAGTATAAAAAAGATAATGTTGACATTTCACCTATCACGCTGTTATTAGCAGAGATTCAGAGCAGGTTCATCGCCTCGTTAGTGACAGAGACTCGGAGTGGGACCATTAATGTTGTCGGTGATTGAGCTCTATAAATAGAGCCTTAGAGCCAAACTTCAAAGCATCCGAGCTTCTGCCTTAAGGCAAATCTTTGCGATCATAGATGAAAGTGTCAGAAGACATTCTTTGAGAGTTCTTTATTTCTTCACCCATTCCGAGTGACGACTGGAGCTTTTTCGGAGACAGATCTCGAGAGAGACTACTCCACTACCCATCCATGGTACCACCAGCAGCCTTGACATACATCTAATAGAAGCAAGAGATTGCCTACATCTAGCCCTCCACTTCTCTTCTTATCTCTGTATTGTATTACATTTCGGCTTAAGACATTAATACATTTTGTGATCAATACATCTCTTTATTTCCTTCGACTCCATCTTCATTTACTTCTTCTTTATCACTCTTTACTTTCATTGCAACAAACTAAGTAAGATTGCAAGAGTATCGCATACTCAATCATGCGACATAGACATATGAAGAATGTAGCATACCATTGAGAGGTGTGCATTGCGCGAGTATAGTGAGTAAATCCTCTTTATTTAGTGTGAGGCTGTAGCAATGCTTGTCTATGAGTGGTCGCAATGCTTGTCTATGAGCTGATCAGCGGCGACTAACTGCCCGAGAGGGTAAGTAGTGGAACTCACTAAGCAAAGTAAGCAATGTTCCTAGAGATAGGAATAATCTTATGTTCAACCGTGCTTTATGTGATCATCCTGTCTTATGAGTGCATCATTCATCATTTGAAAATACTTGGAAGAGTAGTCTAAAGACCAAATATAGACTTGGGAGAGTTAGATTGGATCGCATAAGCAAGAGTAAAAGCTTAGGAATAAGTTCTATTTGCTATTTACACAGCGAATACACCCTAGAAATAGGATGTATTGGTATGTGGTCACCTTGTCTTATATGTGTTAGATCACATAAACAAGAATAGAGACTTAGACATAAGCCCTATCAACATTTACGCATATGCATCGCATGCGTCCTAGAAATAGGAATCATATATTTGTGTATAGCATGATCGCATAACTTGTGCTGGCTGGGGTTACCCTTATGATCAAGCTTAATGATGCGGTGAAGTTATCCCTTCCACTATTTTATCTATTTTTCCACGCATCTTATTACGAGTTAACAGTTGCCGCATCTCTACCAGCTCTCATAGTCATACTTCCATTGCTTAATCTGTTTAGTTAGGAGTAGGAGTAACGCATAGTCCTTTAACTTCATTATTCTTTTATTCTTTGCTGCAAACACATCACTTCGCAACATTTAGTTACAAGTCCCTGGTTCGACCTCGGATCACGAGAAACTTTCAATCTCGTTATACTTGGTGAGAGAGCAAGAAAACTTGTGACGGGAACACATGGTCATCGCATATATTCTTAAACGCATATTGCATATCTCTTAGTTCAACGCATAACCATCGACGCATAGAGAACGAACACATATCATGAACACATCTTTACTCTCCATTTTCCACCCATCACTAGCTCACAATGGGTAAATAATGACCAATATTTTTGAAAGAATTTGAATTGTTCAAATTATTTAAGGGAATAACGTTAATTGTATATAATACAATTAATATAATGTATTTAGATACATTATAATATATAGTTAATTTGAATAAGATTCAAAATTAAACGATATACTAAAAGGAGATTTAACATATCTGAATATGATTCAAATATTAAATTAATCTGAATAATATTCATATTAAAATATAGGTTACGAGAGAGATGCATATTTGAATATAATTTAATGTACATATAATTAAGTATGAGATATTTAATTAAAAGACAAAAATTAATTACTTAATTTGATTAATTAATTGTTTAATTTAATTAAATAAATTTAATTTCACTTAATAAATTGTTAATTAAATTAAATCATAATTATTTTAATTTAATTAAATAAAGGAAGTGAAAGCTATTCTTCCAATTCACGTATTAAAGGAGTGGAAGGTTTCATTTTTAAGGGTTGGTTATTACATAGATGTGTTTTGATGCTCTCAATCCATCTCTCTCTCAAAATCTTCACGAGAAAATGTTCTTTGTGAAAAAGTTCTCCAAAACTAAAAACCCCCTTTTCTTTCAAAAGGGGTTCGACTCGTCTATTTAGTAGTACTATTTTATATGGTTTTATGGTTGTGATGGTCATGGTTTTGTGGTTGTGATGGTCATTCCTATTTTTCTTCTAGGTGTGATCGTTGCTTATTTGGTTAGGTTTTCTTCCGCTGTCGTGCTTTGCTGTATGGTTTATTTTGCCTTAAAAAATAGAAAATGAGGGAATTTGTTACGATATTAGGTTGGCTGATTTTATTACAGACAAAACTTGAGCAACATGTCCTGTGAGATGTCAAAGACATTGTTAGGGACATTGTTTCATGTCTGACAGCAAATTTTGCAAAAGAACTTTTCCATATTTGTCAACGTGATTTGTAGATTTTCGTATCTACCTTCCTTATTTTCCTACAGAGAATATTTATTCACTCCTAAAATACATTCTCAAATCTAGCCATATACTCTTATTCATTTTTAGTGTTAGGCGCCTTATTAGAAAAGTTTGTAGTGAGAGTTTTAAGCTCAAGGTTTGTCTAAGCTTCAACCTCCATGTATTGTTATTGAAAATCTTTGTATTTGGTACTGAGATTTTTGGTTCGGTAGCTATTGTAGAATTCAGGAGGAATTTTATTTGATATTGTATTTAGGAGGAGCCTAATGAAGGAACGGTGAAGTTTCAAGTGGATAGGGATCATCCCAATTTTCCTTTTTTTAGAATCCCAATTTTACAGAACAAGAAAAATATGCATTACACATTTAAAATTACAACATGTGTAAAAATAAATTAGAGAAGAAACAAATGCTTACCCTTGAAGCTAAATAGTCTTCATGAATTCTGTCGATCTGGATCACAAACCCTTCGTTCTGGATCTCGATCTCCAAAAGCTTCCAGCAAATATAAATGGCCACCACCAAAAGGTCAACCATTATATTCTCTTGGGAATGAGAATCCAGTAGTTGTGGACTCTGTAATTTTGGAAGAGAGGGAGAGATTTGATAGGAGGAAGAAGAATATATTTTTTCTCTGTTATTTGGGAATTTTTTTTTTAGAGATTTCTCATACATATAATAAGTATTTGAATTATATTCAAATATTTAATTCATCTCTACCATTTATGGTATTTAATATAAATCATATTTATATTAAATTTAATTATATGAATCACATTCATATAATTAGTATTTGAATCATATTCAAATATTTAACTCCTCTAAAAAATAAATTTTTGTTATAATGTATCAAATACATTATATTAATTATATCATATATATACTTAAATTACATTAATTATATCACATATAATTAATTTCCTTAATTAATTTGAACAATTCAAATTAATCCAAAAATTAATTCTCAATAATCCTTATTGAGCTACTGAGAGGACCTTATGAACCTATATATTGAAGCTCCAATGGTACTTGGATAATTAATTAAACCCCTTTAATTAAATTACCCAACATCTATTAACTATTGGTCACTCCACTAAAAACCAACAACTGCACTTTTCGCACTACAGATATATTTCTGTGTTCGTTAGATATAACCAGTCAACAATAACGATGACCCTTCATAAATTGCTCATAAGTACAATTGAGCATAATTACCATTTTGTCCCTGTTGTTACATCTAACTTCTTAAGTACCAATGACTCCTCTAATGAACAATAAGTCATAGTCTAACTATGATAAAATCCCTCTCGGGCCAATAGAGGGTGTGGCCACATTGTTCAAGCTCGGAATCAGCCCTTAAGAGAGCAATTTACCTACTTAGCTCAACATCGGGGTTGGAGTGCATTCCGTCTTGTGTAGTTGTGTTCTCAGCTCTCCAATCAGATGAATCCCTAAAATGGTAAGCATATTGAGTCGACAATCTGGCTACTCTCACCCATACAAATCAAAGGACCGCCTTCATAGGCATGAGTTCACAACTCACTTAGGATTCCCTCTTTTGATGAGATTATGTGATAATCTCATCATTTTTTTTCTCTCAAATCTTTAGCATATTTCCTCTCCAAATTAGTCACTCATTGGATTCCACAATCGCGTTATAAGGCTGAAGAATAGTCAGGAAGACTTTCATGGTAGCTTATGAACCGTTCGTGAGGAGATTGGAGCTGATTTGGAGAAGATTCAAAGGCTGCAAAGGTTGTATTCTTCTCCCCTTTTACTTGTTGGATTGCGTGCTTGCTTATATTTGTACTTAACCTAATTAGAGTACTTTAGATCCGTTCTTCTTCCGCTGCGCATGTGTTCATTCCATCAACTACTTGATTTTATGTGGTTCATCAATAACCAAAACTATGTTTCCTGTCAATGACTGGAGTTGAATACATTACAGCTGGGAGTAGCTGTACTTAATTGATTTGGATGAAGCAAATGTTACTAGAGTATGATGTCCCACAAGATGTCATGACTATTTACTATGACGATATAAGTGCGATTAATATGTCCAAAAATCTAGTTCAATGCAGTTGCATTAAACATATTAGCATCGGATACCACTTTATTTGTGACCTTATGGAAAGTAAGCACATCATGTTAGAGCATGTCACACTAAAAATTTATTAGCATACATTTTTACCAAGCTTTAAATGCTGATCGATTTAAGGCCTTAAGGGCAATTCTAGGTATTTGTTTCTTAAAGGCATAACAGTTAAATTTGTGGAACCGTTCAACTAAGGATCTCAACTCATCAAGCGTGCAAGCCCACGAAATTATCGGTACAAAATACCATCTTAATTTTGGTTGTTAGGAGTTTAAGGATGTAATTGTGTTTTATTTTCAAATTGCTTTTTGAATTTGAGCTGTTGGCAGTTTAATCGAGACAGGCTTCCTTGTTGGGTCATGGGTTTGTTCTTCTCTTAACCGTCTCTTTACAAAATTTGTGTTCTTGCTTGTCATACTAAGTCTTCTGTAATGGTGAGTACTCGTCAAGAAACTTACACTTCTAACAGAAAAATGGTGAGATACAAAGAGTGTTGGGATTGGTGTCCTAATTCCCCTAGTGGTCTCGTAGTTTGTAAACATTTTGTACACACATTGTTATTGATAAAATAAGTGTTATTTTATAAGCATTTACTCCATCCAATAAACTAAGATATTTGGTTATTTCATGTAACTTAAGCATGTATGTGAGACATACAAGTGGATCATGCCTTAAGTAATAACCTAAATGGTCTGTAGTATAAGGATAAAGAAGGGATACCTTATCCTGATGATATTGTGGATACAACCCGCTTTGTAGATGTTACAAGTGTTATAAAGTGCTACAAATGGTCTGATCCTGACCATTCATGTGGAGACATGCGAGCGGGGGTATCCTATACAAAAAGTTTGTATAAGACTAAACCACGAGATGATTAGTCTCTTTATATAACGTTTTTGATAATTGAGACTTATATTTCACTAAAATGACCGTAGGTGATATGACCTTAATCCTGAGTGAGTTGGGAACTCCTGCCTATGAGGGCGGTCCTTTGATTAGTATGAGTGAGAGTGGCTAGATTGCCAACTCAACAAGCCTACCTTTTTGGAGATTCGTCTGATTGGGGAGTTGGGAACTTAGCTACACAAGACGAAATTCACTCCTTCCCGAAAGCAAGGGTAAGTAGATAAATTGCTCCCTTAAAAGCTGATTTCAGGTCTTGAATATAGTGGTCACACCCTCTATTTGTAAGATAGGATTTAGTCATAGTAGGACTATGACTTATTGTTCATTAAAAGAATCAGTGGTACTTAAGAAGATAGATGTAGCTACAGGGGCAAAATGATAAATTGGCACAGTTGTACTTACAAGCGATTTGTGAAGGGTCATCGCATTGTTGATTGGTTATATGGACACAAAAATATATTTGTAGTGTGAAGAATGTAGTTTTCGGTCTTTAGTGAAGTGACCAATAGTTAAGGGATGGTGGATCTCATAACTAAAGAGTTTAGTCAGTTCTTCACGTATTGTTGGAGCTTCAAGCTATAGGTCCATAAGGTCCCCTTGGTAGCTCAATGGATTAAAGTTGAGAATCAGTTTTTGGGTTAGTTTGAAGTGTTCAAATTAACAAGAAGGAATTTGATTATATATGATATAGTTAAATAGGTTCACTTATATGTGATATAATTGATTTGATGTATTAGATACATTAATTGGAGAAAATGACATAAATATGATTTATATTAAATAAAGGAGAAAAGAATTATGGTTTAAATATTACATAAGATGTGATATTAAAACTATAGGTTATAAATATAATATGATAAGTTAGTTATTATATTTATTTATAATAAAAAACAATCATGAGATAATTGTTTAGTTGGTTATTTTCTCCATTAACCATGCAAGTGGAAGGTTAATTTCAGTTTTGAATAACTGAAGGATAAAATGGAGTCTATGTACTTCAAATATGTCTGGAAACTTGTAGGTCAACCACATGGGGTTACACCTATAGGTTGCAAATGGATCTACAAGAGAAAACGATACCAAACTGGCAAGGTACAAACTTATAAAGCCAAGCTCGTGGCAAAAAGTTTTACCCAAAGAAAAGATGTTGATTATGAAGAAACATTTTCTCTTTTTGCCATGATAAAGTCAATAAGAATACATCTTTCCATTGTCATATATTATGACAATGAAATATGACAAATGGATGTCAAGATAACTTTTCTAAATGGCTACCTTGATGAAAGTATTTTTATGTCTCAACCAAAAGGGTTCATCAAAAAAGGACAGGAACAGAAAGTCTGTAAGCTTAAATGATCCATTTATGGATTGAAACAAACATCAAGATCCTGGAATATAAGGTTTGACACTGCAATCAAAACTTATGGCTTTGAAAAGAATGTTGACGAACCTTGTGTATACATAGTCAATAAAACTGTAACATTCTTAGTACTTTATGTTGATGATATCTTGCTCATTGAGAATGAGACAAGTTTCCTTACTAATGTAAAGAGATGGTTAGCAACACAATTCCAAATGAAATATTTGGGTGATGCTCAATACGTTCTAGGAATACAGATCTTTCAGAATCGAAAGAATAGAACTCTAGTACTATCTTAGGCATCTTATATTGGCAAGATGTTGTCAAAATATAACATGCAAAATTTCAAAAGAGATATGCTACCTTTTAGACATGGAATTCATTTGTCAAAGGAACAGTGTCCTAAGACACCTCAAGATGTTGAGGTAATAACAAGAATTCCATACGCATCTATAGTTAGGTGTTTAATGTACGCAATATTATGTACACGCCCTGACATATGCTTTGCAGTTGGAATCGTCAGCAGGTTCCAATCCAATTCGGGACACAGTCATTGGACTGCTGTAAAAAACATCCTTAAGTATCTAAGGAAAACGAGGGACTACATGCTTCTGTATAGACCTAAGAATTTGATCCTTACAAGATACATTGATTCTGATTTCTAGACCGACGAAGATTCCAGGAAATCTACTTTAGGATCAATTTTCACTCTCAATGAGGAGCTATAGTTTGGAGAAGCATTAAGAAAAGTTGTATATTTGACTTCATAATGGAAACAGAATACATGGTTGCATGTGAGGCTACTAAAGAAGCAGTATGGCTACACAAATTCTTGGCTATTTGGAAGTAGTTCCAAATATGCACCTTCCTATCACACTGTATTGTGATAATAATGGTGTTGTTGCCAGCTCGAAAGAACCAAGGAGTCACAAAGTAGAAAACATATTGAGAGAAAGTACCATCTCATCAAAGAGATCATACACTGAGGAGATGTGATCGTCACAAAGATAGCCTCTGAAGACAACCTTGCTGATCCATTTACAAAGGCCCTCTCGGCTAAAGTGTTCGAAGGCCACCTGGTTGGACTAGGACACCGAGTAGTGTAATCTAGGGAGAGTACGAGAATATCTATGGTATTAAAGACGCCCTAGTTTATTATATTTTTCCTTTATGTTTCTCAACATTATATTGTATATATTTGTTCTCATTGGAGTTTTAATCCAAGTGGAAGATTTTTGGGAATGTCCTAGAACTTGCAGTTTGTGTTAAACATTCTATTTATCAATAAAATATTATCGAGTAACTTATTCAATAAAGTTGTTGATTTTGCATTCAATTATGAAAATCCAATAAACATATCCATGACTATAGTGTGAATACTTTAACTTTATGTGGTGACATAAACAGGATCAAGTTAATAGTATATAGCCTAAATGGTCTAATAAGTATATGGATGAAATTGGGTATCTCATCCTGGTAACACTATTGGATACAATACATTTTGTAGGCAATACAAATGATGTGATCCACATATCATTCATGTGGAGACATGTGAGTGGGAGCATCCTATACAATGAGTTTGTATATAGATTGGACCACGAAAATAGTCACTTTTCTTTATAACGACCGTTTACTGTTAAAACTGACTATTTCATTATAAGTAACCTAGGTTAACTCGATCTTAATACTGAGCTAGTTATAAACTCCTGTTTGTTCGGGATTATCCTTTGATCGTATGGGTGAGAGTAGTCCAACAGTACTGCTCAATAAGCCTTCCATTTTGGGGATAAGACCGGATGAATAGCTGGGGACATAGCTCTACAAGATGAAATTCACTCCTATTCGATTTAGGGTTAGCAAATAGGTTGTTCTCTTAAGTACTGATTCCAAGTCTTGAACAATCAGGGCCCCGCCTTCTCATGATATATAAAGGACTTGATTCATAAATATTATGAATAAAATTGTTCATTAAAGGGTCAGTAGGAAGTTAAGGAACGAGATGTATTCACAGAAGTAAAACGGTGATCTTGACCTAGTTGTGATTACGAACTACCTGTGAAGGATTGACTTACTAATCATGGTTATATCAAATGGACATAATATATCTACAGTGAGGAGAGTTCAACTATGGGCTTTAGTGGAGTGTCCCATTAGTTAGCGAATGAAAGTTAATTCGGTATAATGAATTTAACCAATTAATCTCAGATCATTGGAGCCCATGATCTGTAGGTCCACGAGGTCCCCTTACTAGCCTCATTAAATAGGATAGCTTTTAGAGTACAGCATCTGATAAGTTAATTTGAAATGTTCAAATTAGAATTAAACGGAATAGGAGAATTTATATTTAAATATGATTTAAATATATGAAGGTGGATTTATGTAAAAATTAATTTAATATTTGATATTAAATTAATTAGAATTAATTGAATTATTTAAATAATTATTTATTAATTTTATTAGAAAATTAATTTATGAAATTAATTTTACAAAATTAATAAATTTTTTTCAATTTTAAAATCAAATTGATTTTTTGAAAAATTGAAAAATTGAAAAATAGACCCAATCGGAAATTTGAGTTTTTCCATTATCATCTTCAAGTTGATCACACAGTACCCATTTCATTTTGGCTTCAATAACTCCAAGCATGAGTTGAATCTCATGCAACCATCTTCTTTGCATGGTAGTCTATAATAAATAAAGAAGATTGGACTGGAGTTAAGGCATGCATTCAAAGAATTTTTATAGAAAAAAACCAGGCTAAAGAATTGTTCTTCAAGTGGGTTGGTGCAGTGAGCTTCTATCCAAGTTTCCTTTCATTCATGTTGTTCTTGAGTCCCACAACTAATTATAAAGCTCCAAAAGAACAAAGGGGAAGATCTTGAGGTGGTTCACAAGATTGCAGCTGAGAATCAAGATCTTGAAGAGTTCTACAAAGGTATAAGTTCAAACCCTCTTATGTTAGATGAGCATGCTTTAGTTTCTGCCAAAATTATGAATTAGAGTACTTATTGATCCTTGTTGCTTCCACTGCATGTTGATATACTCTTACAGCTTCTGCTTATGGAGATCTCTGTTTAGATTTCCTTCAAAGAGAAGTCCAAATGAAACTTGCATATTTCTAAGAATGTTTCTCCTACTTCAATCAACAAACATGGAGTTCGTGTGCGTGGACCCTTTGCTAAATAGAATGAAATTTGAGTTCTTCCTCCCTCGGCGAAACGGAGATGCTCTGGTGCATGATTGATTAACAAAACAAAAGAAAGGGAAAAGGTTAGCTCTTCTACCTTAACATTGCATGATCTTATTGGACTTGGGATAGAAATTCGTCCAAATATTGAAAAATCTACTTCAAGTAATTTTTCGATCACATGCAGGATTTTATAGCCTTACCTAGAAACCCCAAGGAGATTGTCAAACTGCCCGCTATTGTTCAAGTAGAAGCTAGGGTTTCCGAGAGTAGATTAGTTACTAATGATAATCTTGCATCTTGTTTTGGCACTATTGACTCTACTTTTCATACTTCCATGTTGTTTTGGGAGAAAATATTGCTATTCCTAAAAGTTCTAAGATTAGTAAGTTGTCTATACCTTTTGAGACAACTGTTGAATTAGAAGAAATTGAAGGTGTGAATGTCTCTAAAGAAAATGTTTTAAAGCCTGTTGTTGAGAATATTTTTTGTACATCTTCTGAGCTTGATGCTATTGATTCGCAAAATGCTCCTACAATTCCAGTTATAGCTAGTACTTGCCCTAGAAAAGAGGCTTAAATTGTTGAAGAGAATGTCAAGACTCTGACTAAGTCTTCCTCTTTATTGGATCAAAGACTTGTGATTGATGATTTGTTAACTACTGAGATTTCCGAGAATGTGAAAAATGCTGCTTTATCTAATGATGCCACTCATTCTAATGACAAAGAAGATAAAGAGAATATTACTATTGTAGAGTTTCGATCAAAGAAAATTATTATTGATGTTGTTGTCTTTCATGTCGTTAATGTTGATGTTGATGCCTCCTGTGAGACATCTAAAAAAATGAATCTGAAAAGACTGCTTCTGAGGAAGCTTCAGACTAGGGATTCAAGAGTAGCTTGGACAATGATGATACTGATTATGTTCGTGTCACTAGGGCCTCTACTCAAGGCAAAAGAAAGCAATCAACTACTTCCAACATGTTAGAATATATCAAGATGTAGCGGAAGCAACAAAGATCAATAAACATTCTAATTCATTAAATTTGGCTTTAAGTCTAAGCATGTTCATAAAATACACAGTAGGTTTTATGACATACCTTTAAAGAACACCTTGAATCACGATTCTTAGCTGCAAATCTTCTCCAAATTATTTTGAACCACCTCAAGATCTTTCTTACTATTCTCCTGAAGCTTTAGATTGAGTTGTAGGACTCAAAATAAGTTTGAATGAAGGAAATTTGGAGAAGAACACACTGGTGCACCCACTTGAAGAACACCTTCTTCAACTAAAATTTTTCTATAAAAATTCAACTGATGCATGTTTGATTCTCAGTTCAATCTTCTATATTTATTGCAGGACTATCATGCAATGGAGAAGCCTGCATGAGTTGCAGCTCATGCTTGGTAAATTGAAACAAGAGTCAAGTGGGTTTATTATGAGTGAACTACTTGATGAAGAAAGTGAACATTTCCAACTTTTCAATTTTCCAATCTTTTTCAAATTACAAATTGATTTCCAAAATCAATTTGATTTTCAAAAATGAAAATATTATTAATTTTACAAAATTAATTTCATAAATTAATTTTCTAATAAAAATAATAATTAATTAAACAATTTAATTAATCTTTATTAATTTAATATCAAATATTAAATTAATTTTACACAAAATCCACCTTCATGAATCCTTATTCATGAATTTAGTATTTAAATCATATTTAAATATTAATTGATTCTCCAATTTCGTCTAATTTCAAAATTAAATGTGTAATTATATCACATATAATTACTAATTTCCTTAATTCTAATTTAAACTTTTCAAATTAACTTATCATGCTATTCTAGAACTAATCTATTTACAAGCTAGTAGGGGACCTTGTGGACCTACAGATCATGGGCTCCAACGATTCGAGATTAATTGGCTAAACTCTTTACACCGAATTAACCCCCATTTATTAACTAATGGGTCACTCCACTACAGTCTATAGTTGCACTTCCCTCACTGTAAATATATTACACTCAATATAACCATGATTTGTAAGTTAACCCTTAATGTTTGGGTCAAATATCTGTTTTACCCTCGAGATTACCTTTGTTCCTTAAGTCCCACTGATCCTTTAATGAACAATTGGTTTTTAATTTGGTCAACAAACCGAGTCCCTCTCGGGCCAATGAGAGGGTGGGGTCCCCTATTCAAGACCCAAAACAATACTTAACGGAAGAAGAAGCAACATCAGGCTTTTGGAGGACGTTCTTTTCTTCTCAGCGGTAGTAACGTGTACTTCCGGTTCCAAACCTTTAGCTCTCATCATTATCGGGTAAGTCTGTAGCTCATTCAAAAGAGTAGTCAAACTGTAATCAATTTTATTCATAAGCGTGTTCGTCCAGAACTGCATCATACTCTTCGAAAGAGATTCTAGAATAAAACTTCTCTTGTCAACGACAACCCCATTTACTTCCACCACATTAAAGTGGACCATCATGTCGAGGACATGTTCACGAACAGCGGTCCCCTCTTTCATGCGGCAATTGTAAACGTACTTAATAGCATCATGCCTTAGGGAGAAGGACGGTTGTCCAAACATCCCTCTTAGAGATTCCATAATCTCTTTGACAATAACTATAATTTCATATTTCTTTGCCAAGACATCAAATATGCTAGTGAGGGTATAGGCACGGGCTTTGTCATATTCCCTGATCCATCTATCGTATGCATCCCGAACAGTTCGGTTTGCGTTAGGGCTTGGAATGGGAGGACAATCCTCTGTTAAGACAAACCGTAAAATGTCTATCACTAGTATAGTATTCATATTTGATTTCCAAGTTGCATAATTATCTCCAGACAATTTATCTGATGTCAACAATTGTACTAGTGCACTTGTCATTTTGAAAATATAAACAAATTTTATAAGTAAATTGCTTTCAAACCCAATCAAGTTTTAGCAAAGTAATAATATACCCAAGATTATTTTTGCAACGATACTTCAGCAAGACATTCTTGACTAAATATTATCTCCAGAATAACTCATATTCCGATAGTCATTTAGCTACCGTTTTTTGTCAGAAACTACTAACTCTTTAGTAATTTTGTAAGTGTAACTCTCTTTTTTTAGACCACAGAAGTTCAATCCCAACGTTGCTCCAGAAGTTGGAAAGTCAAAGTTGAAACTGACGTTAGAAATCCTATCCATTTTTTGAGTTTGAGTTGTTCCGAATCCTATGTTAAAACCCTCCAAGGGGATACTTGCCGTTAAATGACTAGCGAGGCCGACTTAAAGACGACAAGCAGGTAAAACATAGGAATCTCACGGTTCAAATCAACAGAAGAGACCGTAGGATATATTGACACATGTTCTTCACCCACTTACTATGAACTACTTCTCCTATTCACTTTGGTCTTGACCGCGTGACAAACACTTTCCAAATGGAGCAGTTGAGGTATAATCGACACGAAGTGTTTCACGGATCTCACGGTGGAAATTATGTAGGGACGTGAGAATTGAAATCAATATGTCGTATATTTGATTTTCCATTGAACAGCTTCCCCTCATTCACCATGATGAATTCACGCAAATACTTTCCGAATGGAGCAGTCGAGGTATAATTGATACAAAGTGCCGCATGAACTTTTTAGTGTGAACATCTTGAGAACGTGAAAATTTTAAAATCAAAATATCACAATTGATTTTAAAGTGAACAACTTCCTTCATTCACCAAAATCTCAATTCATGTAAATACTTTCTGAATGGAGCAGTCGAGGTATAATTGACACGAAGTGAAACATGAATTTCGATCGTGAACTCTTAAGGACATGAAAGCTAAAAATAATCATATCATATATGTTTATTAATCTCCCACTGAAGCGTTCCAACATATCATATACGTTATTTGATTTTCACTGAAGTGCTCTAATAGCATATCATATATATTGTTAAACTCCCACTGAAGTGTTCTAACGATTAAACAGGGTATTTGTTTCTTAGGTTTGTTTCGGCTAATTAAACAACCTAAGTCTAGGTATTTATCCAAGTATAACACTTATAATTAGATTTTCACTTGCGATGTCTAGGTGATAAACCAGTTTTAAAACCTCACATCGCTCATGTATTGCTCATAAAACCGATTATCAGCACTCAATTATTCGGCCATAGTCCCCAGGTAGGAGGTGTTCTGTAGACCGTCAACTTAAATACCTCCAGCCTTTGACAGGGTTATATATCGGTTGAGTTTGTAACCTGAGTTTTATAAGTTTAACGACCTATTTTAACTATTGAAATGAGTGGTTAACTTATGTGAGTATGCAAATGTTCTTTGTTATAGATTTTAAATGTCTAATTCAATTTTATAACGGCTTACAAAATTTTGGACATGCTAAACATCCACAACATGTAACATGCATACTATATATTATATTAAATAAAAGAATTATATTAAATAAAAGAAACTCTAAACATGCATATTATATATTAGAACATTTTATAATATATTTTTAATGCATGTAACATGCTTCCTATGGGGGGTTTTAAATCTGCATGGCATACTGTATGCATATACAAGATTTATTTAGTTATAACATACATCACATGTATAAATAATTAAACACATACTGATATGGTTCTAGTTTTGGCATTTTAAGCAAACAAAACCAAATTATTACAAAAACAGAAAGAAACAACTCTAAACCACTTCCGGATCGCTCAAACTACTCCAAACTGAACCCAAACAGCTTGAACCAGATGTCAACTGCTTAAATCGGAGCAATCAAAACACTTTTGAAGGTGAACCAGATTCAGTTTGAAATGATCCGGACAATCCTCGCTCAGTCAAACCGGTCAAACTCGCTTCTGGACCATTGAAACTGGCTACTCGATGGCTAGTGGTTGAAAAACTCGATCCTCGCTCCTCGATGATACTTGATCCTTACTGAACTATGAGTAACATTGCGACACTCGAGGGCAGCGTTGCGACACTCGAGGGCAGCGTTGCGACACTCGAGGGCAGCATTGCGACGCTGCCTAGGCAAAAGCTTACGATCTGGAAATCTACAGCTCGACCTTCTTCACTTCTTTCTTTAATTACATCTTAATTTCAACTCTAATGACTCCAAATAAATTAAAGACTCTTGAGCACACATATAAACTGCATTAAACAAAGCCATTATAAATTTAACTTAGGAATCAAAGAAAATTTAAATGCCAAAACTCAAAAAACCATATAAGTGCACCATTTTCATATATCTCATGAAAAAACACCCACAAGCCAAAATTAAACTAAAATTGAATGCTTAAATGAGCTCTGATACCAATTGTTAGAGTATATCAATATGCAACGGAAGCAACAGGATCAATAAACATTCTAATTCATTAATTTTGGCTTTAAATCTAAGCATGCTCATAAAATACAAAGTGGATTTCATGACATACCTTTAAAGAACACCTTAAATCACGATTCTCAGCTGCAAATCTTCTCCAAATCTCGTTGCGAACAACCTCAAGATCTTCCTTACTATTCTCTTGAAGCTTTAGATTGAGTTGTAGGACTTAAAATAAGCTTGAATAAAGGAATTGGAGAAGAACACATAGGTGCACCCACTTGAAGAACACTTCTTCAACTAAAATTTTTCTATAAAAATTCAACTGATGCATGCTTGATTCTTGCTCAATCTTCTCTATTTATTATAGGACTATTCATACAACGAGAAGTTTGCATGAGGTTGCAGCTCATGCTTGGAGAACTGAACAAGAGTCAAGTGGGTTTATGAGTGAACTACTTGATGAAGAAAGTGGACATTTCCAATTTTTTCAATTTTCCAATCTTTTTCAACAAATTGATTTCCAAAATCAATTTGATTTTCAAAATTGAAAACATTATTAATTTTACAAAATTAATTTCATAAATTAATTTTTCTAATAAAAATAATAATTAATTAAACAATTTAATTAATTCTAATTAATTTAATATCAAATATTAAATTAATTTTACACAAAATCTACCTTCATGAATTTAGTATTTAAATCATATTTCAATATTAATTGATTCTCCAATTTCGTTTAATTCCAAAATTAAACACGTAATTATATCGCATATAATTACTAATTCCTCCAATTCTAATTTGAACATTTCAAATTAACTTATCACGCTATTCTAAAGCTAATCCATCTACGAGCTAGTAGGGGACCTTGTGGATCTACGAATCATGGGCTTCAATGATCCGAGATTAATTGGCTAAACTCTTTACACCGAATAAACCCAATTTTTAACTAATGGGTCACTCCACTAAAATCTATAGTTGCATTCCCCTCACTGTAGATATATTGTATCCACTCGATATAATCATGATTAATAAATTAACCATTCACAAGTTGTTCGTAATAACAGCTGTGTCAAATGTCTATTTTACCCCTGAGATTACCTCTTATTCCTTAAGTCCCACTAATCCTCTAATGAACAATTGGTTTGTGATCCGATTAACAAACTGAGTCCCTCTCGGGCCAATGAGAGAGTGTGGCCCTTGTTCATGACCCGGAATCAACACTTAAAAAGTAATTCCAACCATGACAAAAAATATATGAAGAAAATAATTAAATAAGTAAGTTTCTTCAATTATTTTTTTTTTCTTTTGAACTGTGTTAATTCCAAAGATATATCCATATCCTAGATTTATACTTTTTAAGGATTTCTATTTTGAGCCAACTTATTTATAAATATATCAAGATTTCACAGTCTATTAGCGATAGACACCAATAGACATCAATCAATGTAGTATTAGTATCTATCACTACCATTGATATTAATAGATGTCTATCAATCTCTATCATTATGATATTTTGTTATACTTCAAAATATTTCGAGCAGTTTTATCATTTAAAATAATTACTATACTTTTTAGTGGTAGACAACTCTATATGAATTTTTAAATTTTCCTTTAATCTTTTCAAAGTTTTAAATAGACTTTATAATTTTAGAAATATGAAGTGATATGCTTTTAACTTTAATTAACATACTAGATGCAATTTCGTTGATCTTTGAATTATGTATTTTTGCATGTTAGAAATAGTATGAATTTTAATGTATAATTTTTTTTATGTAATCAATTTTTATAATTTCAAAATTTTGTCAACAAAATTAGAGGAAGTATTTTACTCTTTAAGGGGAAAAGTATTTGACACACGGCACTAAACATTGAAAATAGAGACTTGCCATCTTCTTTGGATCTATCTTGCAATAATGATACTACCATTAATGGGGAATTATTTGGGATTAAAAGATTGATGGAATTTGGAAATTTGATACATCAAACAAAAATGGAAAAAAGAAGAAAGAAAGAAAGAAAAGATATCTTGGATTTTAATGTTTCTAAATAACAATCAAATTGTATTAAGAAAATAATTATAATATATAGTCCATTTTGAAAGTATGCATGTTTGGATAATATCAATTAGTAACCTATTTTAAATGTATTTATGTATGAATAATATAGATGAATCACTAAATTAAAATCAATCTTATAACTTAATGATAAAAAATGAAACATTTTGAAATTTAAGGAGAAATGGAAACTTAAACTCAAAATCGAAAGATAAAAAAAATTAATACGTATCAATTTTGAAATGAATCTCAAAACTTAATGACTAAAAATGAAACATTTTGAAACTTAAGGATAAATGGAAACTTAAACTCAAAATCGAAAGATAAAAAATTAATACGTATCAATTTTGAAATGAATTTCAAAACTTAATGACTAAAAATGAAACATTTTGAAACTTAGGGACAAATGGAAACTTAAACTCAAAATCGAAAGATAAAAAAAGTTAATACGTATAAATTTTGCTGCATGTTAGGGATGTACATGGGTTTAGTTTGGTTGGGTTGATGGTGTTTTTTAGATCAACCCGAAAATTCAAGTTGGTTTGATTGGTAATCCAAATGACCCAAATAAAGTTTCCAACCAAATCCTTAAAATTCGGGTTGGGTTGGGTTGGATTGTCAGATTCTAACTTTTTTATTTTTTTTTAATGAAAAATATGTAAATTTATATACAACACATGACTAATTACTAAGATCTCATAAATTAAAGTGCTAAATACCAAATATCTATGATATTTATTATAAACTTTAAACAAAGATATATATCATAACAATTTTAAAAGAAAAATATTAAAAATTCACAAATTAATCAATACATCAAACTTTAAACAAAAAAGAATATATATATATATATATATTTCGGTTAGGTTGGGTCAACTCAAATTTTTTTAGCCAATCCATAATCCAACCCAACCCAATAAAAATAGAAAAATTCAACCCAACCCAACCAAGGAGCAAAAGAACCTAACCCAATCCTTACATTTTGGATTGGGTAGTCCGAGTTGTTCAGATTGTCGGATTATTTGAACACTCCACCGCAAGTAAGCGAGAAAAATGATATGAAAGTTTGTTGATATGGAATTTGCAATTGTCTTTAAGACTTCTATAACCAAGCCTTTTCAAGGAGTCAAAAGTGTTTAGGGTGCCTCAAAACCTTAGGCCATAACAATGACATTAGTCCCAACAACTTCATAATTGAATTCTTCAAAAAGGAACACTCTCCGTATACCTAATTTTGGATAGGTACTCAACACACCCAAAAGCAAATTGGCACAAGCATTCTTGTGAGTGAGATCATGAGTGTCACAATCGCTCTTTCGGAAGCTTCTCTTAGCGATTGTGCGGCACTTGTTCCCGCTCACGAACAAGCTAGCCAACTCGAATACGGACTGCCGATGGCACACCGAGTGCCTCTTGCAACCTCCACCCCCGTTTTAGGGAAAATGGTTTTAGAAAACGAGTTTAGAGAAAAGGTTTTCGTAAGAAGATTTGTGAGTGTGAATAAAGAAAGAAAGATTGTAGTAGACTAGAAAGCAATAAGCAACAACAACGGCTTTATAGAGTACTACTCCGGGTATGAGGAAGTGATGGTTAGTCTTATCCCCATATAGTGCATTCTGAACAAAAAGCCAACTGGCGCCCTTGCATATGCAAAAGGGCGAGTGGTCACTTACAATGAAAATGTAAAGAAAGCAAGATAACTAAACTAATACAATACAGGATATGAAAGTAAGCTAGAAGGGGGTTGGATTGGGCATGCGGCCATGGGCAACAGGCCCTGGACAAGCATGACCGTTACAATGAGCAACCATGTTGGACTAATAATTATAAAAGGTAAACGACATAGAATCAAGCTTGGTTTCATCATCAACAATACTAACCTTATTAAGGTCCAAGGAGACATTGTTAAGTGATTCACAACCTTTTCTATTAGATCTATTACTTGTATACCTTTATCAATAAGAAAAAAAAATTGTACATGGATGATTTTTAACTTTCATTTCCAATATGTGATAGTTAACTTGGAGTAAATCAGAGACAACTTAATATTAATAAGAAACAAATGATAACAAACGACAATGTATTACCACTAACAATGTATCACTAATATACTATATGTGTGTATGTGTGTGTATATATAAACGATATATATGTATCACCAATAGATATCTATCATTGATAGAGTAGTAATGGTCTATCAGTAAGAACATGCAAAAATGTTCTCTCCCAGTGATAGTCATAAAAATAGTCATTCATAGTCTAACAATAATTAAAAAAAAAATTGGGTTCTATGTCCTAAACTCGTATTTGTAAATAAATAAATAATTTGTTGATTATTAATAAAATAATTTGTTATTTTATTTTATGTCTTAAATTTGCATAACTCTATCCAATAAGGCAAAATCCAAGGTTATTTATATGAGGTTTGATGGTATGTAGTTGACATATACTAAATTTTGTTAAAGTAATAATGTAAAGGATCTATAGTAGATGGATAAGGTTGGATGTCTTATTCTTGTGACAATATAGATAGATCCATTTTGTAATTGTTATAAACGATGTAACCTAAATCATTCATGTGAAGACATATGGGTGGGAGTATCCTATACAAAGAGTTTGTATAAGACTAGACTGCGAAATAATTAATCTCTCTTCATAACTCCATTAATTGAAGAGATTAATATTTCATAGGATAATCATATGTAACTCAATCATAATCCTGAATGAATTATGAACTCCTGTCTATGAGGGCTCGTCTTTTAATTTAGATGGTGACAATGGCCCGAGCAGCCGACTGAATATGCCTACCATTTTTGAAACTTGACCAAATAGGGAGCTAAGAACGTAATTTTACAGGATGAAATTCGATCCTTTCCGTATAGGGTAAGTAGATGAGTAATTCCCTTTAGTGCTGACTTTGGGACTTGAATAATAGGCCTCACTCTCTCATTGGCCTGAGAAAGATTTGGTTTATGGTTGGACTATAAATAAATTGTCCATTAGATGATCAATAGTACTTAAGGATATAGAGGTAATTACAGTGGTAAAATGGACATTTCACCCAATTACAAAGATTGATTAATGTGTAATGACTATATCCATGGATGCAACTTATCCTACAGTGCATAAGAGTGCAACTATTAGTTTACAGTAGTTTGTCTCATAATTAATGAATGTTGATTAATCAATTAAAGAGTTTAATTAATTAATCCAGGATCATTGGAGCTTATAATCTGTAGGTCCATAAGGTCTCCGTGCTAGCTCACAATCGATCAACAAGGACCAAGGTATTGAAAGAATAATTTGAAATGTTCAAATTAATTAGGGAATAATATATTTATTGTATTAGATATATTTAATAAAAAATATTATGTATCTAGATGCATTATTACATATTTAATTATGAATATGATTCAAATTTAAACTCTATAATATCGGAGAATTAATACATTTGAATGTTATTCAAATATTAAATTAATATGAATAAAATTCTTATTAAAATTATATGTTATATATTAATATGAATGAGATTTATATTAAAACTATAGGTTAAAAGAGAAATATACATTTGAATATGATTCAAATCTTTAATTAAATAAATATAAGATATTTAATTAAATTAATTATTAATTAATTAATTAACTTCCCCTTAATGAAAGGGAAGTAGGGAAGAGGGGAGTTGGAGAATCTCATACGTAAAATCTCATAAGGGAGTTATTCTAAAAAGAATAAGTCTTTTAGAAGTTCTCTCTACTCTCTACTCTTAATACACAAAAGAATAAGTTCTATGTAATTGGCTTCTTCCTTCTCTTTCAAAAGCACTCTCACAAAGGAACTCTTGCCAAGAGTCATAGCCAAGGAAAACTTCTTGGAGGCATTCTCAACGAAGGAGAAAATCAATAAATTCTATGAGAAGTTTTAGTGAAGAGAAGAGGAAACTATAAAGGTAATTTTCTCTTCTAATCTTAATTCATGGTTAACCTTAAATAAGTCACAACATGATGATATCTGTTTTATTTCTTATTTTTATGTATTTTTCATATTTCCAAAATAAAAATAAAAGCGATCAAATGCTTTTGATGGAAATTTGATTCCTTAAAGAAAACATCACTAAGATATCAATTGTCTTATCGATATATGCACGAAAATTGTCCATTAACAATAGAAAAAATGGTAGATAAGATGGTAGTTCCATACAAGAGCTATATTAGACCCAATGATCTTGTTATCTTAAGATATTTTATGAGCTTAAATGATTTATTTGCAGGGAATTGAGCACACGGAGTATTACAAAGTGTTTAGGGTAAATCGAGGTCAAACCAAAACATTTAGAAGATTATTCAACAACCGAGGCTTGAAATAAGCAAAAAGACCAAAATACCTTTTCCTAGAGCATTGCAACACTCAAGATCAACACTCCATGATGCTTGAAAACATCAACCAAGCATCACAAAGTTGTTTTGTAGTCTTATGACACTGTGAATATGAAGAAGTGCACAACGTCGCTCAACACTACGACATGCTGATAGTCAACACTACTAGCATCGCGATGCTTGGTAGCAGCGAATTTGTTAAAGGCTTCAACCAACCAAATAAATTTATAAAATTGTATCTATAATCTCTACTATTTGGTAATATTAATAGCAAGACTGAGTCGATCCTTGGGGAACTATAACATGTCTTCTTGTAATCAAGGTTAAAGTTTCTTAGGTAACTAAAGGGAGGTTTTGTGATAATTTGTTTGTAGGAGAAAAGTAAATGACAAGAACAATAAATAGCATGAAAGTGAAAGATAGGAAAAGTAAATGAGAGTCGTCAAATGAGAAAAGATCTAGCTTAGGTATTTGGATCTAGCCACGTAATTAGTCGTTCATTGGACACTAAAAATAATCATCGAAATCATGTAATTGCTTAGCCAACACTTTTAGTAATGCTAAAAGGAAGTCCAAAGAATCTAATCAATCAACATGTTTAGCTGTAATGCATATTAAACAGTCAATCAACCGTATTAAGTTCTAGGGATAAGCTAAGATGATTAGTTACTAAGTATTGCTTAAGTACTCTGACCGATTTTATTTTTGAACTTAAAAAATCATGCAATGTCGTAAAAGGGTCACCACGAGCAACCAAACATTTATACACAAGCATACTTTAATTTGTGCTACTTGATAATTCATGCAAAGATTATATATCAAATATCAATTATGAATCTATAACAAGGGAATGAAAGTATGCAAGGGTGATCAATTCAAACATTAATCATAACATAAAAGTTAAAGCATGTTCAAGGATCACAAGCATTCATAGGATGACAATATTCTGAAATAACAAGTCTTCACTTACCACATTGGGTTTCTCCTTACCTTAAGCTAGAAAATACCTCTTAGCCGCTAAATATCGAGATCTTCAATGCATACATGTTTTGAATGCTAAGATACATTATAAAGTACTTTGAATGTAGAGAAGGAAAGGAAAATAGTGTGGAAGTCAACAAGAGTCCGAGTGGTGGTGGTGTATTGAGCTAATGAGAAAGGGGTGTATTTATAAACAATCAAGAGCATTGTGCCGAATTCCAAAAGATAGTAGCACTGAAGGAATCGAATCCCATACGGAAGCAATTGATCGTCCATGCTTTTAATTTGTTTTGAAAAATACCGAAAAATATAGAGAAGACTAAACATCTAAATTAAGCATGCTTTTATTATGAATAACTTAAACGAAAAAGAAAATATCTTTGAAAACAAGTCTTTGATTTTTTCCAATTCTGCACTACGTTCGCGACCTATTTAATCAAGAACTTAGTCACTGCCGCTAAGTCTTCTCCACTATTCTCCAACAAGGACTTGGTTTGTGGGAACCTCTTTTGGAATACTATGGGAAGAATTTTTTTAGAGAAACTTTTTCTCTGTGATTTGAAAGAGATGGGAGATTGAGGGAGAATTGAGAGAGTGATTCTGTGACTGAGAATTCTACCAACTCCCAATAAAAATGCAAAAGTTGATCTCTACATAATGAGTGGCGGGAGTTAACTCCCCTCAACCCATTCCCTCCAACTCCCCTATAACAATAGGGGATTTATTATTTAATTTATTAAATTAAATAAAATTTAATTAAATGATTATTAATTAATCTAATTAATTAATTTTAATCTGTTAAATATCGTATATTTAATTAATATTACAAGTGTAATATATTCAAATGTATTTTTCTCTCATATCCTATAGTTTTAATGTGTATCCCATTCACATTAAATTTGACCTATAGTTTCAATATGAATCTCATTCATATTAAATTTAACATATAGTTTTAATATAAATCTTATTCATTTAAATTTAATCTATAGTTTCAATATGAATCTCATTCGTATTATTTAATAATTGAATCTCAATCAAATATATTACTCTCTCATGTTTAATTGTAAATCTTATTCAAAATTAACTTTATAATATAATATATCTATGTATATTATATTGATCATATCATATACAATTAACATATATTCCCTTATAAGTTGAACAATTCAAATTCTTCTAAAACTAATTAATCCTTGTTTTACCCTTAGTGAGCTAGTAAGGGGACCTAATAGACCTACAAATTAGAAGCTCCAATAATTTGAGATTAATTAACTAAACTCTTTAATTAAATTAATCAATATTCATTAACTATGGGTCACTCTATTAAAGACCTATAGTTGCACTCTTCGCACCATAAAATATTTCTGTGTCCATAGATATAACCATTACTAGTAAGTCAATCCTTTACAATCGTTCATAATTATAGATGGGACAAATTACCGTTTTATCTCTGTAATTACTTTTTGCTTCTTAAGTCCCACTGAATCTCTAATGAACAACATATTTATAGTCCAACTATAAACAAATTCCCTCTTGGGCTAATGAGATAGAAGGGTCCCATTGTTCACTTATCTTCTTACCCTAAAGTCGGGAGGAGTGAATTTCATCTTGTGTAGTTATTATCTCAACTTTCCACTCGGTCATGTCTTCAAAATAATAAGTTATTGACTCAGCGACTCAGGCCATTCTTATCCATACAAATAAAAAAAATAAGCCCTTACAGGTAGAAGTCCACAATTCACTCAGGATTGAGATCGGGTTACATATAGTCATCCTTTCAGTCAATGGTGTTACAAAGAGAGATTAGTTATTTCATGGTCTGGTCTTATACAAGCTCTTTGTATAGGATACTCTCACTCGCATGTCTATACATGAACGAATTAGATCAAATCGTTTGTAATACTTACAACATTTGTAATACTTACAAAGTGGGTCGCATCCGTAGTGTTACTAGGATAAGGTACCCAACCTTATTCATATACTATAGACCTTTTAGGTTATTACTTGAACATGATCCACCTATATATCAACCGCATACGGTCCAAGTTACATTAAATAATCTTGGATCTTAGTTTATTGGATTGAGTGACACAAGTCTAAATGTCAAAAAAAATAACTCCTTATTTTATTAAATACATGAATTTTGTTTATACATTACAAACCATGAGATTTAGGACGTAAACCCCAACGAGCACCACCAGGCACAGCGCTGCGCCATTGTCTCTTTTCCATGTTTACTTTCTTTTTATACTTGGCACAAAGCTACGACATTGTTATTGGCACCTCAGTTTGATGCCCAAATTTGTCACACAATTTTCTTTCCTTAACTGTCTAGTGTCGGTGCTGTCGCCTGGTGGTGCTACTGGCTTTTGCACCATCTCCTAAGGCCGTACAACGTCACAACGCTAGGTCTTCAGGGGTATTTTCGTAACTTCATCTCCATGAAGACCCAACTTGGCTCTAAATAATTTGTTTTAGCTCAATTTCATTCAAACACTCAAATCTATCTTTCTAGTACTCGATTCCTATAAAAACATATATTTAACACATTAAATTGCCAACAAACTTGTGTTAAACTGAGTAAGATTGGTTTTAGGTGCTATCAATGCTCTCTTACTTTGTCACTTGCAATTGAGTTTGATAGCACTAAGCCAATTTAATTTATCGATCTAATCAATATATTCCTAATTAGTTTAATGCAATCAACTTAGTAATATTGAATGCTTCGCACCACCACTATTTAGTTTATGTAGGAATTAATTCGTCATATAAAGAGTTGGTTCTTTTGAGAGGGAGTTTGACTAGCTTTTCCAAAATAATCAATTAGGCAATTAATTATCATTGTTTTCATGTATTTTATTTTAATTTATTTATCTATCGAACCCCTACTATAAATATTCAAATTTAACTTGAAGAAATTAAGTTTGGATTTTTGTGGTTGGACTCTATAAACTAGTAAGTACTAAAAATATTTAGCTTTAGATTGATATTCTATATAAATATTATTTGATTGAAGGCCTCGACAACCTTCACATCATAAAAGATAGACATCTATAAATGATAAACTTAAAGATGCTCTATGTAATGTTCGCTCTATCGTGCTCAATTAATCTTGAAAATTACACAAGTTTTCTTCTAAAAAGTTCAAGTATAAACTTAATAGAAGGTAGTCCCGGTGAGGACCGAGGTCGAACATAGAGATTATTCGAAAGAAATTAACTTATTACGCTATGATTCTATACTCATATTCATATAAGATTCTATCAATAATTGGAAAGATGTGTGTTGTCATGCATAAAAAAAATAAAAGAAACAAGAACTATGACCTTTTGGTGAGATGTGATGGAAATGGTGTGTGCATTGTGAGCCATGGAGTAAAACGTGAACAAAGAAAATATGGAGAAAAAAAGGGGTTGAGATGAGTATCATCAATCCGTTGAATCCTAATGGCAAACTCATGTTCGTGTTGTAACCTCAAAATAAACTCTACCTCTTGATGAGTAAGCTACATATATCATTTCGCTATGATACATGCTATAGGTTACTTTTTAAAGTAAGGTTGTATTTATTTCTAAATAGACTACCTATTTGGCTTAGTGAGATCCACAATTACTTGCTCCCTCAAGTAGTTAATTATTATCCCTTAGTTCGATTAGCTAAATGGAACTTAGAGTTGGAGTTAAACACACACCGAGCCAAATGAACACCACTTACCGCTAGTTTCACTAGAAAAATGCTAAACTCACCTCAACCCTCTAAAAGTTTAGTTACTCATGGTTTGGAGTTAAATAGAAATGGAGAAGAAGATGAAGATAGAAATCATGATTTGTATGAAGCGTAGAAATAGTTTTTACCGTATATAAGAAAAGTACAGAGATGGAAAAACTAAATAATAAGAGAAAGAAGGTGGATGGAGTAAGGATTAGTCGCCGATAAATCTCTTGCTTCTTGTCGAGCTAAAGTGGTGATATTGTTGCACAGTGAGTTGAATCGGTGCACGGTTGGAGATGAAAGCTCTCTCAAGCTCCTCTCTAGTAGTGATGGTGACTGGTGGTTTTCGACAAAGATCTCCTCAGAAATGGATGGAATGTTCTTCATTGAATTGGGATCTAAGAATTCTCTCAGTGTGACCGAATTTTTTTCTCTATTTCAATGACATTATTTATAAGGCTGGACGCAGGGTCCATTTTGCCGCTCTAGACTGTAGAAGGGCGTGTCAAGCAATTTTTTCACGTTGGGTGTTGTAATTTTCAGATGACCCCTCATATGCATTTGATGTTCCTTCACCGCATGTGATTGTTCTACCATATGATGATTCCAACGCACATCTTTTTCTTCCTTGATTTCATCTGTATTCCTGCATATTCAGCTGATTAGTGATGTAATTTTCACAAGCTCTATATTTAAATTCAATGAACAATTTTCCCTATGAAAATTTTCCCTATTTTCTTATAATCCCAATGCTTTTCTCATCAATAACTTCTAAATATTCTAAATCTTAAGAGACAATGTTGACTTGAGCTATACTAACTAACGTTTCAGCTCAATGATGATGCAGTGAAAGTACTCGAACCAAAAATAAAATAGGAAGAGAAGAAAGAACAATCAACACAGAAATTATAATGGTTCAATCTCAGAGTGGGATTTACATCCACTGTGAAAGGTCTCTCAATCTTCTTTACTAATAATCAAAAAATAGGATTACAGAGGAATTCCTTTTGGAAGTAAAAAATACCAGGTGCATTATAACAATAACAAAAAGAAAATACTTAAATAGCCAGTACTTCAGCGTTTGTAAAGTCATACTCGATCATCGATTACATCTTACTCGATGCTCGATCGCTCGCTTACTCGCTTACTCGTTGCTCACTGTTCACCTGAAAGCTTCACGCTTAAAAGCTTACTCGATTATTCGATGCACGCTTACTCGATGCATGTAAACTTTCTTACTCGATGCTCCCCTGAATGCTTAATCAACCAGCATTTTATTACACCAGGGAAAACTCTTCAGCTGGGACCATATTACGCAGATAAAATCCTTGCAAGGAGAAACGAATTCAGGTGACATACCTCAACCAACCAATCAATCTCGCGCTACCTTCAATAACAAATTTGGTGGAGGAATATTCTTCTTCTAGCTCATTCACATTCAGCTTTAAGATGGGCCTAAAATAACAATAACAACACTTTTTTCCTGCAAACTACAAAGAGTATACCAAGCCCAATTAGAAATCAAATTAATGTGCTAAAATTAGACAAGCCCACTGAATATAATAAATGGCCAAAAATGTATTAGGCTAGCAAAAAGCACAACAATGATTCACCTTGCTACATAATACATTAGTAAGAAAAATATAGGACCTTTCCCAATAACCAAAGAACCAACCTTGAGAGCCTTCAAACAACTCTAACAATATATACAGTTAAAGGTTTTATCAGGACATCAGCAATATTTTCAGAGGATAAAATTTTATCAATCCTTATCCTTCCTTCAGCAATAACATCTCTTATGAAATAGAACGTAACATCTATATGCTTGGTTTTTTCATGGTAGGTCTAATTCTTTGACAAAAAACTGCACTCTGACTATCACAAAAAATCACAAAATCATCCTTTAAGAAAATATGAAATTCTTCAGCTAACTCATTCAACCAGATAACTTCTTTAAATGCTTCAGTTAGAGCCATGTATTCAACTTCTGTGGTTGATAAAGTAACCACTGATTGTAAGGATGATTTCCAACTCACTGTATTCCCAAAGAACTTGAAAACTAAACTGGACAAAGACCTTCTCTTGTATTTATCAGTTGCATAATCTGCATCCACAAAACTTATGAGAACTTCTTGATTACTTAAGTGTTTAGTATATAGCAGTCCATATGACACAGTTCCTTTAATATATCTGAGAATCCACTCTACAGCTTGCCAATGATAGCTCTCTGGATCAGCCATATATCTACTTACAACACTTAAACAATGAGCTAAATCAGATATGGTACAGACCATGAGATACATGAGATTCCCTACAACATTAGCATATGGTACAACTTGCATTTGATCTCTTTCATCATCGGTTTGCGGGGCATGCTCAAGGGATAACTTAAAATGAGATACAAGAGGTGTTGTAACTGATTTAGATTCATTCATTCTAAATATTTTAAGCATCTTATGGCAGTATGCTTCTTGTGAAAGTCTCATAGTACCAACATCTCTATCTCTATCAATTGTTATCCCTAGTATTTTCTTTCCAGATCCAAGATCTTTCATGTCAAAGACTCTTTTTAAATCAATTTTCAGCTTATTCACCTCTTATCTATCTATACTTGCTACCAGCATATCATCAACATACAACAACAAATAAATAGAATGTCTTCCTACTTCATGTCTAAAGTACACACAATGATCCAACATACTTCTTTTAAAACCACATGACAACATAAAAGAATCAAACTTAAGATACCGTTGCCTAGGTGCTTGCTTTAGACCATACAAGGATCTCTTAAGAAGACATACCTTATTTTCAGTTCCTACTTTTATAAAACCAGGTGGTTGATGCATATAGATAGTTTCAGGCAAGTCTCTGTGTAAGAATGCTGTTTTGACATCCAGTTGGTCCAGCTCCATGTTATATTCAGTAACCAGTGATAAAAGCATTCTTATGGAGGTATGTCTCATTACAGGTGAAAAAATTTCGTTGTAGTCTACCCCTTCTTTCTGATTAAACCCTTTAGCAACAAGTCTTGCTTTATACCTTCGTGAATATTTATTTTGGATATCATGTTTGAGCTTGTATATCAACTAACATCCAAGCATTTTCTGCTTATGTGGTTTGTCCACTAATTCCCAAGTCTTATTCTTGATTAAAGAATCCATTTCTTCTTGCATCCATTTCTTCTTGCATAGCTCGCTGCCATTTAAGTTTTTCTTTTTAATTTACTGCTTCTTCGAAGATCAGTGGTTCATTATTTGCCTCTTCCAGTTCAGTACAAAATACATAATAAACAATATCAGCATCTGCATACTTGGAAGATGGGTCAATATCAAGGTGAATTAGAGAAAGTATGTATAGTAAATGAAAGAGAGAAGTGTGTCAACACATCTCGCAGTCTCCATCATTAGTTGATAACATGGGACTCATGCTTGGTCTTGAGGTGCCCATAGGAGCATCCCCCTATGGATGGTATTTGCATGGCTCAAAATCAGGGTTAACTCTTGAAAAAGTTAGGATATAATTTTTGTTCCCAATATTGTTCTTTCCCACAACAGACTTGTTGAGGTAAAATTATAAATTCCAAATGACAAGTTATACTTACAAGAATTCATTAAGTGGTTAATAAAATTCTGACCAAAATAATGGTAACTAAATATTATAAGAATAAGAGTTATTCTGATGCTGGTTGAGAATGTCTGAACTTAGTGAAGAAGTAACTGACTGCCCTACGGTGACTTTTTTTCTAAATCACTGGAGTATCATAGCAATAAAAAAAATTTAATTAATATGAATCACATTCATATTCAAGCTACTGGATTCATTTTAATTTCTATGATAAATTATAATGGATAAAAGAATGCAGCTAGTCAAATAACACATTTTATATATTTCAAGGTTATGTCAATTTCTCTCCGGAGTTTTAGTTTTTAATTAATGATATAAGTGAAAAGTTTTGATAAATAAGTTACTTTAAAAAAATGTCATCAACTCTTAATGACAGTGTATTTTTAAATTTGTCTTCTATTTGGAAATTCCCAAAAGGTTATTGTTAATTCATGAAATGTTCATAAATTATAAATGAAGTGATAGATTATTTTTATCATCAAGATAACAATTGATGTGTATAGATTAGAAGATAAAGTCATGACAAAAACACATTGTATATTGGAGTCATGGAAAACTAAATGATCTCAAAAGTTAATTATTATCCAAGTCCAAGAAAATTTCTATGACTAAAGCCAATAAAGAAAAAGTTTCCAAATTAGCTTGGGATGTCACACTATGAGGAGTTTTAGAAATACCTAAAAAAGGAAGAGATATCAGAATAAAGTAAATTTGATTACTTGGTTCTTAGTGGAGAATAAAGATTTACACATTCGTAAGTGAATAAGAATTCACTATCAGAACTATTCCTTCATTACACTTAAATTTTGCTTCTTGGCAAAACTTAACTTAGTAGAATAGCTTTTACTAGTTGGCAACCAAAAGCTTGTCTCAATTAAAGTGGTGGAAAACATTAAATTTTCGTTTATTTATGCTGAATATGGTGCTTTTATGACCATAAGAGAAATTCAATTTCTCTAGACTTTATTGCTATATAATTCAAAGAGTATGAATGATTTTTAATGATAAGCCATGTTTTTAAAAATTGTTTAAAAATATGTTCAGTTTTAAATAAATACATTTTTCTGTGTGTTAACACATCTGAATACTAAACTAAGAGATAGTAAGGATTAATGAATCCAAAAAGAAAAACAAATTCTTTTCTCCTAAAAGGATACTTGTCTTTGGGATTTAAAAGTTATAGGTAATTCTCTAAGAGTTAGAGTTAAACTACTGTGTCCTATCAAAAGTCTTGCTTTTCCTATAAGAATTTTATTTAACCTTATTAGATAAGGTTACCTGGCCAAAGAATCCGTTGGGCTTGCACATTATGAACCAAGTGGTTTAGTGACTAAAAGAGTAAGTCTGACATTGTAAATAGTCATTAATATCATTTATGAGTAATAAAAGTATCTTAATCTTATGCAAATTGAGTCTTATTTTCTTTTAAATATTTAAAAGAAATTAGACTAAAGTTCAAATGATTTATGCTTGTGACATTATGATTAGATCATAATGACTAGTACATAAATTTTAACGTACTATGCCTAATTGTTAAAGATGAAGTAAGATCTCAACTTCAAGCATTATGTACAATTTGGATGAAATTGTGTTGCAACAAGAGAAATGTGGTCTTGTTAAACATAGTACACGTTAAGTACGTTGTTCAACATAATCCAAATCTTTTGAAAATTACACTAATGTTTGACTCCACTAAGAATATGCAATGTATATTGTAATTTTGAACATTTTTCCACCAAAAATGTTTGAGAAACAATTTTAGATTATGAAAATGTTGTAAAACTGGTTTACAACATTTTATTATTGGGTAAGTTGAGATACTGGTGTCAAAACGAACCCATAACAAATGCACTTAGGGAAATAAATTTTCGAAAGTACACATAAATGTTCGTAGCCCTTGAGGAGTTATAAAATGGTCTTTTATACAGTTCAAAAATAAAATAATGCATTTGTGTCACAAATACTTGATTTTATTGGGAATGTCAAAATAAAAGGCTGCAGACCTGTAAATAGGTTAAGTTGTGTTGATTGACTAGTTTCAAGTAAAACCAAACCACTTAATAGTTAACAAGTTTTGTTGACTATTTATTTTCATTTGAAAGTCTAATTCTAATTGTCAACCAGATAAGTATTCATCGCAATGGGAGAGTTATGAGATAGCTCAACCTTTACAAATGCTTACTTGAAGTGTATATTGTCATATTAGATGATAAGATGAAAACTTATAAACCTCAAAAGTAGTGGGAGAGTTATGAGATGACTCAACCTTTGCTATGACTTATTGAAAGTCAAAGTTATCATACTGGATGTCAAGAATTGAAGGGTGTTGACAAAAGTCATTGTGTCAAAGTCATAAAACTTGATATAAAGTATGTGTACTCAATCTCAATCTTTTTTCTTTTTTGTATATTTTCTTGATGGGGTAAAACTCATAAGATACGAATGGATCTACAAAAGGAGACATAAAATGTAGAATTTGAAGATGCAGACCTTCAAAGTTTGAAAGTTTCTCATTATGAATGAATGAAGTAAAGGTCAATATGAAAGTTTGACTATTTAACCAATTTGAAATAGTTGATTTGAAATGATTTTGTATATCAAATGTCAACATAGAGATATTGAGGACATGATGTTATGTTTGTCTCATGCATCTTATATTCACAAGGTTTTCGTTGAATGTTTGATGCAATAGCTTCAAATTAAATGATAGTGTATTATTCTAAAGTAAAGTTGATATCTCTAAGGATAAAGTTTCCTAAGGCACCTCAAGTGTTGAGGGGATGTAATTCTTGCATGAGACTTAATTAACATTTAATATACAGTTGCTTAGTTATATCGGTTAAATCAATGGTATGACTATTGAGTTTAGAAATTAAAACTTATGAGATGTTAATGTGTAAAGTTTAAGATTTGATCTTTGACAGATACATTGTCTCATATAGAGTTTAAAGAAATCCATGATTTATCCTAAGTGATGTATATTGGACTCCAAGGCAATCTTTTTGCTTATGAAGCAATAAATTGTATAGCCATGATATATCATTAAATATTTGAAAGTTGTTTCAAATATGAATTAGTCTATCCACTTTATGTGATAACGTGGTGTAAGGACTAAGTATTAGGATATTTATAAACATGAAATTGTAGGAATAAAAATAGAATAAGAGAAACATCAAGTGGTGACCAGATGGTATTTGTTGTCATAAGAATTTGAATTAAAGTGTTAGAGGATTTCCTAAAATGGCTAAAACTACAAGACATGTCTCTAATGCGCTAGGACAAGTGGGAGAGCATGTTCGGTATAGAGTATGCCCTATGGTACATTTCTCACCGGCTTTAGTGCAAGTGAGAGATTGCTGGGATGTATGCCCCAAAATCTCATAGTTACTAAGTCATTTGAAATAACGGTTATATGCAATTATCCATTAAAGAAAGATCCAAGGTTATTTTATGAAACTTGAACAGTTTGTGGTAGACATACAGATGGATCATCTTCAAGTAACTGTTATCAATCTAAAAGTGTGAATTTTCTTAGTTTAATTCTAGGTCATTATGGGATTTTACATGTTTACTATGCTATTTTGTAGATAAATGGGCAACTAAGAGACAATACAAGCCATCAGAGCCAAAACAAAATGAAAATGAGTAAAAACGGAGCTCCGAAGCATCAACCATTGCAAGGAGAAGGAAAATAACCCAATTTGCCTCTGGCCAAGCATAGTTGCACATGCTATGCGCTGCGCTTGACACTCAAAGGCAGTATCATGTGAAGCAGGGAATGCTGTGATGCTACCATGGAGCGTCGTGGTGCTCTGAAAATTGACGAAAAGACAAGCTTCCACGCGCACGTCTAAAGTTGGGGAATGCATAAGTGAGGGCAGCGACATTCAAGACCAGCACTACGATAAGAGCACCACTTCACTGAGCTGAATTCTATAAATATGGCCATTTTTTTAGGGTAAGGGGGATCCTAATTTTGATTTTTTATAGCCTTCACATGATTTTTTTGCATTCTAATTCGATTTAATGTTCCATGCTTGGAATATATACTTGGCTTGATCAACCATGATATTTTCTTTCCTTTACTAGAGATAGATGTGACTATTCATGTTAATCTCAATTAGGGCTTGAATTTGTGGCTTGCTTATAATTAAGTTATCATTTGCCTTTAGGCTATTTCTTTTGTAGCATTATAAGTCATCCTTCAAGAATCTAATCAATTGGTAATTTAGGCTATCCAAATCGCTATTGACTTGGTTTATTTCCTTAGACTTAATGTGTGTTTAATTGATTAGGCCGCTATCAAAAGCAGTTAATTGAACACCTAGACTAATTAGCTAATTAATTAATGCATTGAGGTGATAGTTATGGTATTCCATGCTAACGAACCAAGAATAAAATCTTACAGGCAAATTAATCTTAGAATTCGATGAACAACCAAGAGCATGAGCGAAATCCAAATTCCCTAAGCTAGGTTCCCTTAAATTGAATTTAATTTCCTTTTAAATTACACATTTAAATTCATGCTATTTAAATTCCTTACAATCAAAACAACATCAAAACCTCTCTCTTTCACCGTTCGAATTTAATTGTTAGCTAAAATTTTCATATTCCCTATAGAGGCGACATGGTCTTGCCATTCATATTACGTTGTAGCATGGGTAGTTCATATTGGAGTTCATAAATTTTATTTGATTAGTGGTATTTTGGGAGCGACACCAAAAGATAAAATTGGCACCTTCCCAAGGAATCTAGCAACATTTTAGCCAATTGTTGAATTTGTTTTTAGTATGCATGAGTTCTCTTTTGTGCATGACTCGCTTCCTTGGAAGTCCTAGGCTTCATTATTTTGCAAGTTTAGACAGGGAAGAGCAGCGACTTATAAGAGAAAGAAGAAAAAAACTAGAGGACGAACATGACATTAGTATGATGATTTGAGCACTAAGCCTTAGTGTTCAACTAAATGTTTATGACGGATACTGAAGGACAATGAGAAGGTATCCTTTCAACTAAATGTTTATGACTAGTTATATGACGGATACTGAAGGACAATGAGAAGGTATCCTTTCAACTAAATGTTTATGACTAGTTATATGACGAATACTGAAGGAAAATAAGAAGGTATCCTTTCAACTAAATATTTATGACTAGTTATATGACGGATACTGAAGGAAAATAAGAAGGTATCCTTTCAACTAAATGTTTATGACTAGTTATATGATGGATACTGAAGGACAATGAGAAGGTACCCTTTCAACTAAATGTTTATGACTAGTTATATGACGAATAATACTGAAGGACAATGAGAAGGAATCCTAAGGATACTGAAGAACAATGAGAAGGTATCCTAGTCAAGTACCTAAGGTATGACGATACTTAGTTATAACCACGTGCACGTAGGTAATACGACGTCGAGGGATTGAGCAAAAGGGTTCTCCCCGACCAAGGTTGACATTGAGGGTTAGATCTAATAATTCACTTTGAACTAAGGATAAGGGCAATCATATCTTCTCCTAGGCTAGAAGGATAGTTTGGAATTACTAATACTTATGAATGTTTATCAACGCATGATGTTACTAAGGTATGAGTTTTCCAAGTATGTTTTCCATATCCAAGGCATGCTAATAGTTTTTACAAGCTAGTTCAACATGATTTAAGTGAACTTATTTTACAAAGTATGAAGCATGCATTAAGGTTAAAGCTAAGGTTGAATGAAGCTTGATGTACTATATTTTAAATACCTAAAATTGTCAAAGTACATGCGTTGGTATTCCTAAACATAATGAAAAGGGATACTGAAGGTAAGGAAGGTATTTGAATAAATGTACCTAAGGTGTTAACGGTACATAGAAAACTCCATGTGTCGTAGGTAGTTCCGAATGAGAGGCCGAAGTATGGGTCTCCTAGGCTATATACCAGCAAGAAAGGCCGAAGTATGGGTCTCTTGGCCGATAATAGACGTTGGGAGCTAGAGCGATGTATGCTCATTCTCAACTAAGGAATAATGATGTTTAATGGTGGTTTAAAGGTTTTATGTATACGTTTGCTTGGTATACTTTTCATTCAGTATTATGGTTTCAAGCTTCCAATTTTGAGCATGAGATTTATATTTTTATTAAGTCACTCATTGGGCTTCTAGCTCATGTTTTCAAATGTTTTTCTTTCAGGTGGTGGTCAGTTCCCAAAAGACTATTCTGCTGCTGCTCTGCCACTCAAAGAAACAGGTTGAAGGAAGCGTAATTAAAGACCTATGTTAGTTAGTACACATGTGTATGTCTAGTGACTAGTATACTAAATAGGGTTAACTAAGTTGTAATATTCATGTATGAATAATGTTGCGAAACCCTGTAATGTAAATGTGTTAAGTTCCGAGTTATTATATTGGTATATTGGTGATATGTATGTATTCAGGGTTTGAGTAAAGGTTAACAGGATAGTTAGGCGGTAAATGCCAGCAAAAGGGTTGGTAACTGCTGCAGTGACCATTCTATCCAGGTTTAGAAGGTAATCTGGGGTGGGATGTGACAGTTTGTGCAAAGGAAAGCATTGAAAAATGTATTCAAGGATATGTCTTTTTCCCCTATAAAACATGTTGTAAATTTATATTTATCCTGTTCCTTTTTTTCCTCTATTTTTTCAAGAATTTTCAAAACGAATTTTGATGGTACACACGTTCATGCACTTCCACTGAGGAATCCGATTCCTTCAGTGTGATCTAAGCTAGATGAATAAGAAGGTAACAAGCAAGCCCAAAGCTATAGCTAAGATGTATTTTTATCGCTAGACGTGACAATCCATTCATACACATACATCTATGAAACAAGATTCAAAGAAAACGAAATCTAATGTAATCATTCAATAAAAATCGATATCACAAAATAAACATCAAGTTCCTTTCCTCCCAAAGCTAGAAAGCTACTAACCTCAATAGTTTATAAAGATGTAGAAGAAGTTGGGGATCTCCAAAATAAAATTACAACCCAAAATATAAAATATCCTTTTTTAAAGGAAATATAAAAGATCTAGACTAAAAAGATAGAAGAAAAAGAAGAAAATAGGTTGTGGCTGTTGGAATCCTCTCCATCTCCTCCATTATTTTCGTCCTTTAAACACTAAAAAAATTAGGCATATATATATATATATATGAGGTAGCACTGTGGCACCATGAACAGCGCAGTGGTGCTCCATACCCCCTTGCCACAGTGTCGCACGAAGTGATACGACACAATCCTACATGCATGTGATAGCGTCGCAACATCACAGGATAGCACCACAGTAGTGTTGGGATAATAACTGTTCTGCCTCTAGTGCCGAGGTGCAGTCTTGCGCAAAGATGCAACATTGCCCTATTTAGGGCTCTTTGATATCTTTGGCTTCCATTGGTTGCTAGGTGCTCTATTTTGGCCTGTTTTGCATCCACAACATCTCAATGGCTTCCTTTGCTCGATTTTCTATTTAAGAACATAATTAAAACAATAAATTTCTAAGAAATAACATGATTTAGGCCGAGAAAGATAACTCTTTTAGGGAGCTATCAAAGATGCAGATGAAGAACTCTTTGTTTGAAACTAAATTTGAGATAACTCTTTGTTATTGTGATCAATATAGGAAACATTGAGACTAATTTGTCCTCAAGGACACAACGCATCCAACACACACACACACACACACACACACACACACACACACACATCCTTCCATGTTCCATGCGTCAAATGGTATCAAAGCCTAATTTTTTACCCGTAGAGTGTATTAACCCAATTGCATTAGCATTAAATTATCATTAAGTATTTGTCTTAATAACATTCTAATTATTCTTTGTGGTAATAATCAAGTTCGCTGGTTAATTCTACTGAATAGCGCTTTGGTAAGCCTTCTGTTCCCGGCAGAGTATATATATATATAAGACATCAACATAGATTTTCTAATTGGTCCAAATATTAAGTAATTGTATATAGTATTGAAAGTTTAAAAACTTAATTTTTGTGTTATAGTCATTTTAGCTTATAATGAATTATGAGGCTCTACAATTGCATGAAAGAGAAAATATATCTGGTGATCTGTATTCATTATCGATAGGACCTTCTTTTGAGATACTCTCTTACCATAGGTGCATTATTAATAGAATACACTTTCAAGGTATAGACTGATAGTTGTTGAACAAAATAGTGAAATCATGGTAGCAAGAGAGAACGATAGTGGAAATGTTGTCCATAATTTTTATGGTATCTTAAACAAAATTTTGGACTTTCAAATATGTAAAAAGAAGATGTATTTTTATGTACAAATGTACATGGTTTGACATAAATAATGAAAAAAAAATTATAATAGAGCACATGGATTTAGGATACAGATCCATTAATACATCTCACTTTTGGTATGTTGATGAGCCTTTTATTTTTGCTAGCCTGGCACAAAAAATGTTTTTCCTTAATGACCTAAAATATAATAATAATTGAAAAGTTGTTTAAGTAGTCCAAAATAGACAAATATAGGGCGTGCTAGAAGTAGAAGATATTGAAATGAACAATTAGAGTTATTAAAAATTGTGGGTGCAGTCAAAGTTGATGAATCCATTAAGGATGATATTTTATGTAGAGGTGGCTTTGATCATAAAAAATTATTCAACATGTGATGATAACAACTTCATAAACGATGAAGATAGTTCGAGTATTGATGAACAATTTGATTATGATAGCTGACGACTGACCATGTATCTATTCCCTTTTCTTTCTTAGTCTACACATATTAGTCATTATTTTATATCGTTTTATCTCTTATATGTTTGTGCAAATACGATGTCAAACCATAACCGTGTAATGAGGTAGAGAAGAATTTCACAAGGTCAAGAACACTCCTCTCGCAGTATCTTATGTGAGAGATATTTCAGGTTAGTATTCATACACATTTTTCTTTACTAATTTATAATAAATCAATTCAATTGTATTCTTCAAATGGTAGCTTTGCATCTATAGGATGAAACGCACACATGTGTGTAACATTCGATTGGACAAACATGTCCTTCAGCACAGGAGAATTCCTATGGAAGTCTATGAATATTTGAAGAGGTCAATTTGTTGGAATGCTATAAGGTGCAATATCATGATTGGTATAGTTGTCAGAGAGTCATTTCTAGTATGGTGCCATAATTTTAAAGACGTACTAAATGAAGTATTAGAGTTGGTGAAGAGTCGACTATTGGTAAGTTTATTTTTTTTATTCTTTGGGATTATTATACACCAATTTCTTAAACGTGACTTAATAACTCTTTTTTTAATCATTTTGAGTTTAATTTGTCGAAGCCAATAGTTAATAACTTTATCAACTGACAAGTGACAAATGCATTTAAATAATATAGAGGATATTTGCATAGACATTATAAAAAGAACATGGCAACTTTGATGGGGCACGTGTGGACTTGCTAATTCGGCTTAAGAATGGAATCGGTGACTGCCATTTTTTATGTAATCAATCTGAGAGTCTTGAATAGAAGTTATAACATCAATTAGATGGAACTAAACATTTATCTTGTTAAGAAATTTCATAGACCAATAAGAAGAATCAAGATACTGTACCATTCCAATATCAAGCTAGGTTGAAGACTTTCCTATTCATTCAACAAGATCATGCAAGTGGAAAAGAATCATTCTTTTATTATTTGTGTAGAAATGTTTATAAATCTTTATATAATTTGAGTTACAAATAAGTAAAGGTCGATCAATGGGATGTGATGATCTATTTAAGAAAACGTACTCAAATTCTAGGAATGGGGTGAATTAAGCTGTCAAGGATACACATGTAATTTTGTCTTCTTTTTCTCAAGTAGTTTAGTCATTTGTATTTATACAACAACTTTTATCTTAATTATACATGCTACGTCAAATGTTAGAATTAAAAGTGACCCATACTCCACATAGGTCCCAACCACTATTAGGAGGCGAAATTTATGGCACAGTTTTGGGTAGATGACTAGGCCACATAAAAGGCTTAGGTTGGGGATGCAAGCCTAAAGCAAGGAGAGGTAGCTGCTCAATAAGTACATCCATCCCTAGAATGCAACAGGAGTAAGCTATGGAAATTAGAGCACTGCAAGATGAATTTGAGAAATCTCAATCAAAATTGAAACAGAATTTGAAAAAATCTCAATAAAAGATGAAAGAAGAGCATGAGAGACAGATTGAAGAAATGGAAAGGAAAAAAAACGACCAAACAAATGGTGCAATTAAAAAGAGGAAGACCATTAAAATAGGTATGAATTGATCTTTCCATCGTACTAACCTTTGTATGAGGTTGATATATTGTTATATTGTAGTTATGGTAGCAAAGTAGTTTATGTTTTTCTATTAGTTATAGAAGAATGAAACATGACTATCCTGTAATTATGGTAGTCTTGTCTGTATAATTTTATTCATGGAAGTTAGAGTTGGGGTGTAGGTTTAGTGTTTTGTCAAGTTTTGGATAATTTCGACATTTATAAGTGTTTATAAAATTTGAGTAAGTAAAATATTGTGTTTAAGATTAGTTTGTGTAGGAGTGCAGGTGAAATGATTGTTTTGTTCAAGTTTTGTTACTATAATGTTTCTAAGATTCATCTACGTTGTAGAAAATGGTTTTATTTATTAGTGTTAATTAGTATTTTGAATGAGTTGAATCTTGTGTTTGAGATTAGCTCTTATCTAGGGGTCGAGCAGTGTGAGATGAGTGTAGGGGATGGGTGTGAGAAACAAGTCTTTGTTTGTAAAAGATATAATTAGTTAAGTTTAGGGGGGGGTGTGGGTTTAGTATTTTGTTAAGTTTTAGGTAATTGTGTTATGTTTATGAATATTTATGAATGTTAAGTAAGTTAAATATTGTATTTAAGATTCGTTTATGTTAATGAAATTTGAATAAGTTCAAGTTTTAGTAAAGTTTTTTTTTATGAGATGTATAAAAGTTTGGATGAGTTGAAAGTTGTGTTTGAGATTAGTTTTGAATATATGTTAGATTGAGTTTTTTATAAGTTTAATCTTAATTATTTGATGACTTCAATTATCATAGTGCTAATTTCTTAGCTTAATTAAATGTTATTGGTGGCTTGGAGATACTTTTGGAGTCACAAGCTGAAAAATATGTCAACTACTCTATTTATGTAAATATTTTTTTCTTCTCTTATGTAAACAGAAATGTTATGAACAGTTTTAGGTTTTGTAGAAGCACAAGTTATTGTAGCATTTTATTTAGAATAATTAAGAAAAATGAGAAGAAAACACATTAACTTGAAATGAGTTCATGAGAATAATCTAAGCTACACTAGCCAATATCCTGAAACTATAATTTTGACATCTTTAAACGTAGGATTTGGTTCAAAGAGAAAAATATTCTTGAGCAATGGAAGCTGAAACCTTGATTGCAAAAAATGAAGAAAGGCGATATAAACTTGCACCCATAGAAGCACCACGTGATGAAGTGGAAGCACGCAATGAGAACCATAAAACGACAAGCGTGGTTGGCAAACTGTTAAATCATAGAGCAAGTTGATAGTCGACTTCAACCCAAGCATGCTAGATCCAATGAACGGTGACATGTTTAGACAGCGTAGCAGGGTATGGAATTAAATGCAAAGGTGTCGTATCATCATTAGAGAGATGCTCACGTTCTTTTTGACACTTATAAATAGCCCGCAACAACACAAGAACGAAGAGGAGACTTTTACAAGAGATTAACGAAAGCTCTGTTAAAATTCCTTCAACTTCAACCTCTTGACTTTACTTTGAAAATTTGAAGTGAGAACTTAGTCTCTTCTCTGAAAAGTAAGAGAACTCATCCTCCACCCTGATATCAATCACCTCGAGTAGATAACATCATAGTCAAAGGAAGCAAGAGATTGCAACCGGCGACTTGACGTTCTTTCCTCCACTTTTACTTTATCTTTCATTTTGTTGTTGTATTAAATATTATATGTTTGAGAATTCTGTCATTTTTAATATGAATATGAATACCATTCATTTCCTTCCATCCATGTTCTTTATCTCTTTCATCATGAGTGTTGGGTTTTATATCCTAAAATTCGTGGTTTGTAAAGGATAAACTCATTCTATAAATCGATAAAGTTGTTATTGAATATATGAATTACTTATATCAATCCAATAAACTAAAAAGATTCATGACTATTATATATGAATTTGAACTTTATGTGGAGGTATAAGAGTGGATCAAGTTCGAGTAAATATTCAAAATGATCTATAGTATACGAATAATGTTAGGTGCCTTATTCTGGTAACACTATCGGATGCAGCCCACTCTCTAGTTGTTACAAGGAGTTGTAAAGTACTACAAACGAAGTGATCCTGATTTATTCATGTAGTGACATGAGGAGTGGGGGCGTCATATGCAATGAGTTTGCAGAATATCGGACCAAGAAATAAGTCACTCTCACTTTATAACATTGTTTACTGTTTAAGATTGACTATTTCAAAACAATGACCTAGGTCACTTAACCTTAATCCTAAGCTAAACTATGAAGTCCTGTTTATTCGGGATTATCCTTAGATTTGTATAGGTAATGATTGGCTCAACAGCACCGGCTCAATAAGCCTCCCATTTTAGGGGTAAGACGGGTAGATAACTGGGGACAAATGAGGCAAGATAAAATTCACTCCTACCTGCTCTTAGGGATGTAGATAGGTTGTTCCCTTAAGTGCTAATTTCATGTCTTGAACAAGGGGCCCCACCTTCTCATTGGCCCGAAAGGGACTCGGTTTGATGATCGGATCACAAACCAATTGTTCATTAGAAGATCAGTGGGACTTAAGAAACAAAAGGTAATCTCGGGGGTAAAACAGCCTTTCAACCCAGCCGTTATTACAAATAACCTGTGAATGGTTAACTACTTAATTATGGTTATATCGAGTGGACACAATATATCTATAGTGAGAGGATGCAACAACTGGACTTTAGTGGAGTGACCCGATAGTTAACGAATAGAGGTTAATTCAGTGAAAAGAGTTTAGTCAATTAATCTCAGATCGGTGGAGCCCATGATTTGTAGGTCCATTAGGTCCCTTTACTAGCTCACAAATGGATTAGCCTTAGAATAGCGTGATAAATTGATTTGAAACGTTCAGATTTGAATTAAGAAAATTAGTAATTATATGTGATATAATTACACGTTTAATTTTGAAATTAAACGTAATTGGAGAATCGGTTAATATATAAATATGACTTAACTATTAATTTCATGAATAGGGATTCATGATAATGAAATTTACGATAAATTAATTTAATATTTGATATTAAATTAAAAGAATTAATTAAATTGTTTAACTAGTTATTAATTATTAATTTTATTAGAAAAATTGATTATTAAATTATTTTTTGTAAAATTATCAATTTTGATTGAAGAATTAAAAGTGGAAAAAGTTTTGATTTTGAAAATCAATTTCAAAATCAAAAAAGAGAAATTGAAAAATAGGAAAATCCAAATGTGGGATTTTTCCACTTTCAAGCAAGAAGGTTAGTCACCTTCTTATACACAATTCTACCACCAAATTTAAGGAGTAGTTGAAATCACTTCAAGTGATCAGTTTACATGAGAGTTATAATAAAACCACTCTTGATTGAGTGGAAAAACTAATGCAATGGCTGAATTGCTAAGTTTTTTAAGGTTGAAGAAGTTGTTCTTCAACTGGCTGAAAAACCAAAAAACCTCTCCTCTAATTCCCTAAGTTCAAGCTTGTTTTGAGTCCCACAACTCAACCTAAGTCTCCTAGAGAATAGTAGGAAAGCTCTAGTGGTGGTCCACAATAAGAATTGGAGAAAATTGAAGCTCAACTTCATGTTTGAAGAGGATCTTCAAAGGTATGTAATGAAACCCTCTTAATTCCCTATGAACATGCTTATTTTGATGTCAAAATTGAGGAATTAGAATGCTTAATGATTTTGTTTTCTTCCACTGCATGTTTCTGTAAACCAACAATGAGTAACTAAATTTTCAATGGGTTGAGAAGATAAACCAACATAAATGAAAGAATGCATACGTAGAAATACATCTTGTTTAATATATGTTTAGTTCAACACCTAATTTAGTGAGAACTTGAGTTAGGTAAAACATAGTCAACTGTTCGAGAGAGTAAGTAACGTAGACATCATTAAACAAGAAAAGAATTAGCTTTATAGATAAAGTTTGATCTTTTATGTGAAATCAACTCAGCATGCATTCTAGAGTTAGAGTAAACGTGGAATTCAAGTCGATAGGTGGATTCATTGTAAGAAGTTGAAACATGAATGCCTATGTATGCATTACTCAAGGAAATGTTAGTGAATCTTCTTAACCCTACTTCGTCGATTGATTTTCTTCACTTTCATCGTATGCTGCTCTTAGTGATTGTCTAAACCACTGCATCCATACACTTTACCACACACTACATCACATGCATCGCCTTACCATCACCATCTTTGTAGTTATTAGATTGTAAGTAGTTAAACCACATATACGATTATTGCATATAATTCATACTTCACCGCAAAATCATTAAAGCATTCAAGACAATCATGTTACTAAGTCCATGTGTTCGACCCTGGACTTACCAGGAAATCTTGTTAGGATTTATACCATGATTCAAACAAGGAAAACCTGTGTTGCATTGTTATATTCACGACATACATCATCTAGGCACGACTTAAGTCTATAAAGCACATATTCTCTCATGTTTTAACTATCGCCTTGAACACACATGAGAATACACGAACACAATCAAAATCAAATTACATCGAGAAGCAACAACACAAGAACAAACAAAAGCTAACAATTTTTTGGCGTCGTTGCCGAGGACTTAGAGATTAACTGACTGTTTGAATTTTTCTTTGATCTTTTGTAGGGCTCCAATTTCAGGTGTATTATGTACTTACCCAAAGAGTAGCGCAAATAGTATATTCATAAAGGTGATCAACCTGAACTTGTATTTGACCCTAAGATTGAGTGTACATTTCTAAAGAGAAAAAATCAAAACATGAGAGATGATCTCAACAAGGATAATCAGAATCCCCACAATCATATACTGGCATCGTTGCAGAATGCGACCAATAATGCCAACAACAATGTCGTACCCATAGTCCACCCAATATACCTAGCCCATGATCACAACCGACCCATAAAGGAGTACGCTTCACTGAACCTTTACGACTTTTCCCTAGAAATTATACAGCCGTCTTTTGAAGGAGCTAGTTTCGAAGTGAAGCTGGTAATACTCCAAATGATCTAGACTGTTGATCAGTTTGGAGGATTTCCTGGAAAAGACCCTCAGGCACATTTGAAGAACTTTAGAGATTTGTAATACATACATCATCCCAAACATCACTCCTGAGGAAATACGATTGTCACTCTTCCCTTTCTCCCTAAAATAATAGGCTAGACAATGGACCTACACTCTAGAACTTGGTGAGATAACCACGTGGGAACAAATGGTGAAAAAGTTTATGAAGAAGTATATTTCCCCACGAAGAATGCTAAGCAGTGAAGGGACATTACAAATTTCGAGCAAAGAGATCAATAAACTTTCAGTGACACTTGAAACAGATTCAAGAAGTTGGTAAAAAATTGCCCACACAATGGCATTCCTAATTGCGTACAAATGGAGATTTTCTATGATGGGTTAAATAAGAATTCACAGCAAGCGACATACGCTACTGCAAAAGGAATTGGAGGACTGTTAGACAAAACCTACGCTGAAGCGAATGCAATTCTAGATAAAATCTCAAGAAACCGTGAGGATTGGAAGATAATGACTTTGGCTTGAGATGAAGTAGACAGTGAAATGACTAACGAGAAGTTGATAAGAAATTTCTGACCGCTTTACAAACTCAATTAGCTGCCATGACAAATTTGTTACAATCAATGACAATGAATCAAGCTAATACAAGAAGTAGTTGGCCAAGTTAAGCGATGAACCATCTTGATGATACCAGCTGCATGGGATGCGACAAGCCTTACAGTTATGATTTACGCCCACATAACACGCAATCTATATGCTTCGATAAGCATGACCCTTTCTCTAACACATATAAACCAAGGTGGAGAAACCATCCTAACTTCATTTGGGGTGGGAATCAGCCAATAGGTAAATCGAACTGGACCACTAAGATTCCACCAAAATTACCAACGACATCAACAGCAACATCATCAACCTATATAAGAACATCACCTGCCCGCACAAGCAGCCAATTCATCATCTTCCTTAATAGAAAACTTGCTAAAAGAGTACATGCAGAAAAATGATGCTCTTTTGCAAAGTCAGGCTTCCACAATCTATAGACTTTATGCAAATGGGCCAACTCATCGGTGAATTGAAGGCCAAATCGCATGCTACCTTGCCTAGTAATACGAAATTTTCACGCAATGTAGGGAACACATGAAAAGAGCGGTGTCATGTTGTAACATTGAAAAGTAGAAAACCTATAAATAACAAACCAGACCTGCAAGAATCAACAACAAAGAAATCAACCAACCAAACTAACATAATTCATGAACTACAAACTTTGGAACAATAAACAAGCTCACCAACTCAAGATTCAGACAAAAATGTTTCAACGCGTAAGACAACCAAGGAAAAGGAAAGAGGAAAGGAAGAGAAAGTCTTTTATCACAGAAAATCTTCTGCGAACTTCAACTTTAGACATGCAACTACAACCCTTTTTTCCTCAGCGACTAAAGAAAAAAATGATGAAAACCAATTTCGTCGCTTCCTTAACATCTTAAAGCAACTACATGTGAATATCCCCCTAGTTGAGGCATTAGAACAAATGTCTTCTTATGTAAAGTATTTTAAAGATATTCTATCAAAGAAGAGAGGGTTGAATAAGTTTGAAATAGTGGCTCTAGTGTAAGAAATTAGTGTTTTCTTCAAGAAAGATATTCCTGAAAAGATTAGGGTGAAGGTTTGTGAAAACCATGTAGAATCGTGATCGTGTCCCAAAATCGATTTCACAGAAAGATAAAATTATAGAGGACGAAAAATTATGCAATCACAAATTTACAGCGTGTTAAACAAAATAAAAAATGAAATTAGGGTTAATATTCACTTACCCTTGAAATCACAAAATCTTTACGAAATTCCTCGCCAAAATTTGGCAACACATAAATACTTTGAACACCCAAATTGAAAAGCACCAATCGGAAAACTCTGTATTCTTCTTTGAGGTGAGAAACCACAGAAGTTGTGGGCTCTGTGATTTATTTAGGAGAGGTAGAGAAAGTTTTTTAGAGGAGCAGCTTTTTCCAGAGAAAAGTTATTTCTTTAGGATGAAAATCACTTTGTCCGCTCTGCGTGAGAAACAAAGGGAAAAAGATTATCGATCTTAACCAATCCCATTTCCACGATTGAAGAGAGAAAATTGAGGGGGGGGAGTTATTTTCATGATCCATCCTTTAATTTAATTCAAAAATTAAATTAAAAACTAACTTTTTAAGTTAATTAAATAATATAATATATATTAAACTATATGTTATATTTAATATAACATATATAACCTATAGTTTGAAATTCTATCATTAAACGTATAGTATTTAATATGAATTAAAGTCAAATTAAATTTAACTTATACTACTTATATGAATCATATTCATATAATTAATATTTGAACCATATTCAAATATTTATTTCCTCTTAAATAAAACTTTATATTATAATGTATAAAATATATTATATTAATTAGATCAAATATAATTAATTCCTTCAATTAATTTGAACAATTCAAATTAACCCAAAATTAATTGATTCTCAATAATCTCAGTTGAGCTACCGAGTGGACCTTATAGACCTATAGATTGAAGCTTCAATGATACTTGGATAATTAATTAAACTCTTTAATTAAATTACCCAACTTTTATTAATTGTCGATCACTCCACTAAAAACCGACAGTTGCACACTTCACACTATAAATATATTTCTATGTCCATTGGATATAGCCAATCAACAGTGCGTTGACCCTTCACAAATTATTCGTATGTACAATTGAAAAAAAATTACCGTTTTGCCCCTACAGTTACATCTAACTCCTTAAGTACCATTTATTCCTCTAATGAACATTAAGTCATGGTCAACTACGATCAAACCCCTCTCGAGCCAGGAAAGGGTATGCCGCCATATTGTTCAAGCTCCGGAATCAATTTTTAAGGGAGCAATTTATCTACTTACTCTAATTATAGAGAATAAATGAGTTCCTTCTTGTGTAGTTGTGTTCTTAGGTCCCCAATCAGACCAATCCCCAAAATGGTAGGCATATTGAGTCGACTACACTAGCCACTTTCACCCATGTAGATCAAAGGACCGCCTTCATAGGCCGAAGTTCACAACTCACTCAGGATTCAGGTCAAGTCACCTATGGTTATCGTGGTGAAATGTAAGTCTCTTCTATCAACGGTATTATATAGAAGTTCACAACTCACTCAGGATTCAGGTCAAGTCACCTACGGTTATCGTGGTGAAATGTAAGTCTCTTCTATCAACGGTATTATATAGTGAGACCAGTCATTTCGTGGTCCAGTCTTATACAAACTCTTTATATAAAACACCCTCACTCTTATATCTCCTCATAAATGCTCGAAATCAGATCATTTGTAGCACTTTATAACAATTATAACATCTACAAAGCAGGTCGTATTCGTAGTGTCACTAGGATCAGATACCCAGTCTTATTGATCTACTATAGATCGTTTAGGTTATCTCTTAAACATAATCTATTTGTATGTCTCCACATACATGTCTAAGTTATAGAAGATAACCTTGGATCTTAGTTTATTGGTTTTTGTGGGTTAATTCTACTAAATGTCAAATAAAATGCTACTTATTTTATTAAATAAAAATGTACATTACAATTACAAACTACAGAACCCACGAGATTTAGGCATCAACTCTAACAATCTCCCACTTGCCCTAAAGCTAGTGGGGTGTACATCATAAAATTCAAACTAATATAAAAGTACACATAAAACAAGAAACTGGGATATACAATACGCGTCAAGTACAAAATCTCCCACTTGCCCTAGACTAAATGTGGCATGTTCCATAGACCTATACTTTGCAGGTGACCCTCAAACACCTTAGTTGTAAGGACCTTTGTAAATGGATCAGCAATGTTGTGCGCCAAAGCTATCTGCGTGATGATTACGTCCCCTCGATGAACAATATCTCGTATCAGATGATACTTCCTCTTGATGTACTTTGTGCACTTGTGACTCCTAGGCTCCTTGGAATTAGTCACAACACCACTATTTTCACAATAAAGGGTGATGGGCTTTGAAATGTTTGGAACTACTTCTAGATCAATCAAGAACTTTTTGAGCCAAACAGTCTCCTTGGCAGCTTCACAAGCTACTACATACTTTGCCTTCATTATGGAGTTAGTAATGCATCTTTGCTTGGTGCTTCTTCAGACTACAGACCCTCCGTTAAGAGTGAACACTGATCCTGAAGTAGATTTCCTGAAATCCTTATCAGTCTGAAAATAGGAGATGTCAGGTCTAGTACTTAATATCGCATACACAAGCTACCAACAAATAATGTATAGAGGATCTATCTCATCTTCTCAACTTCTTGAGGTATCTTAGGACGTTATTCCTTAGACAAAGAAACTCTATGCCCGAATGGTAGCAAATCTCTCTTGGAGTTTTGCATTGAATACTTGACAAGCATCTTGTCAATGTATGATGACTGAGATAATGCCAACTTTTTGTTCTTTTGATCCCTAAAGATCTAAATGCCAAAACCAAATTGCAGCTCTCCTAAACCTCTCATTTGGAATTGGCTTGCCATGCTCAATAACCTCGATGTCGAAGGGAACTGCATAATGCACAACCCCACGGAAGAAGAACTGCAACATGCGTTGGAGGTTGTGGCAAAGCCTGGGGTTGAATGGACTTCATCGCCTACAGGGTTGTTGTCCTTGACCTCAAATTGCCTCACGCCTGAAGCTAACGTGTGGCTTTACTTCATCATGAGGAAGTTGATGCCCACTCACCACGACAGTTCAATCACGAGACAGGGTATAACCATTTACTGTATAATGTTATGCATCCCTATGGATGTAGGAAGCATTATGGCTACCCAAATTCGTGGCATGCATCAAAAGTCAAGGGGACAAATTTTCCTTCCTTCAACGGCGATGAAGCTATGTCTGAAAGCCATTCCTAATATAGCAAATGAATCGGATGAGCCCATCAAAGGTACTATCACCTACACGGTCCTCTGCAGATTATTGACAAATTTAATGCACCAGCCAGAGGCGGTCAAGTTTAAGCGACCAATGCAACAATCTCCAGTAGCTCATTCCCCACAGCCCCCTCAGCCAAAAGAAGAAGATTGGTGAAAGGTGGCAACACGATTTCCCAGCCAAAAATTAAGCAGTTCGCCGCCTCTTCGAGAGCCAGAACTCTTGTCGCCTATTGGTGAGACATGGCTGCCTCTTAAGCACTTAAATGATCTGTAACCTCCTCAGCCTACCAGAGATGCATCTTGGGAGGAGAAATTAGATGATTTCTATGCCTTCATAACCAACCACGTCATCAACCCTATCCTTGACACGTTTGACCAAGTTTCAAGCCGCCAACAAAGCTTGACATTTCAACAGTTTTATTTTCAACGCGATCAAAAAGCGTTCGGGAATCAAATGAAGGTATTAAGAGAAGTTGTCTAGCAACGAGGTGAGCAACATGCCCACCTTCAGCTCTAGCAAGATAAAGTCGTACACCAGCTAAGACAATTGATGAGAAAACAGGCCAAACTGAGGAACTTCATTCAAAGAGACAATCTCAGCAGTAAGATGAGTAGTTTACGACATTGATGAATTACATGAACGAACCTTGAGGTTCATTGTGGAAGTGGGATCAATCCCAAATTTTATTTTCACATAATTGAAAATTTACAGTATAATAAAATTTATGCAATAACAAATAAAAATATTGCATGCTTCTTTAAAAAAAATAGAGAGAAAGGTTGGATCAGACTTACCCTTGAAGAAACCAATTTCTTCACAAAATCCCTCCTTGATGATTACAAACAGTCACGATCCAAAATGGCCACCACCACAAGTGAGACCTCTGCATTCTCTTTTGGACAGAGAATCCACATGAGTGTGTAGGCTCTAAGTTTTAGGTGAGAGAGAGAAAAAAAAATTAAAGAGGAAGAGTTTTTGTGATAATTTATGGAACAAAAAAAAAGGGTGCTCAAAAAACAAAATATGTAAATCTTCTGTGAAGAAGATGATGGTCACCCCTCTAACTGTCCCCACTTACTACGTGAGTTTAAGGAAGAATTAAGGGGAGGGAAGTTATTTCCCTCCCTTTAAATTTAAATTTAAAATTAAATTAAATTAATTTACATTTTAAAATATATATATATATATATATATATAGATAGATAGATAGATAGATAGATAGATAACTATATGTTATATCATATATAACACATAACCTATAGTTTAATATTGCATCAAATATAATATAACCTATAGTTTTAATTCTCTCATTAATGCATGGTATTTAATATAAATCTCACACCCCGCCCTAGACCACCTTCTCATCCTGAGAAAGGGCGTGACTAACAACAGTTATCAACCCATTTGTTGACACTTACTGCCTAATAACTCTTGCGGAATAACTCTGATACCAATATGTAACTCATATACAGCAAAATGTCTTTAGGCCAAAAATTTTTTAATTCAGAAACAAAACATGTCTAGATTCATTACAACACTAGATTCACAAGTCCCAAAGCCCAAAATCCTAGTCCCTATATGAACAACTATAACATGTGTACAATATTTACAATACCCACCTAACAGATGGGTTACAATATCTTTATCCTTTAGTGGCAGAGCAGATGCAGAGCTATCTTCTGAGGATTTGATCACTACCTGTGGGGAAGGAAAACATTTGAAAACGGGGGTGAGCTTGCTAGCCCAGTGAGTGACTTAAGAAAGATAATTGATTCTCATGCAAAAGTCTCAATAAAGAGTTTAAACTGAAATATAAGCTTCTACAGTACCTTATACTGCAGTATAAACATTTTCCAAGCATAAAGCATATAAAGCTGTTTTAATCATAAAACATTAAAACTGTTCCTCAGTTGAGAATAACCCCACTGTGGATAAAAATAATCCCAACACCAACTGCTAGTCAAGAGAGAACCCTTTTGCTCAATCTCTGACTCTATCTACCTACGTGCACGTGGTCATACTAAGTACTGTCATACCTTAGGTACTTCTGCTCAGATACCTTCTCAAATGTCCTTTAGTATCGAGCTACTAGGATACCTTCTCAAATGTCCTTCAGTATCCGATTGGTTTGGTACCTTCTCAAACGTCCTTCAGTACCAATAGATACCTTCTCAAATGTCCTTCGGTATCTAGTTGGGCGAATATCTTCTCAAATGTCCTTCGATATCGCGTTTTAAGTAAAACTAGTCATAAATGACTTTCTCTTTAAAGCATGTAAAGTATAACACATATAAAAACATGGCTTTAAAGATACTAACGTATGCTGGGTATATTTAACACATACAAATAGCTTTTCAACAAACTTCCCACACATGCATACGTTTAAAACAAACTCATGGTTTGCTAGGAAATCACTTTGTAAAACTAGCTGGCATGAGAATAATCTTCTCTAAAACATGCTTTCTGTAAAACATTGTAAATAAAACACTTTAATCAAATGTTTTAGTCAAATGTTTTAATCACTCACCTCGATCGCTTATGAACTTTTCACTCTAGTAGTTCCTTTTCTACCTCGAGCTCCCTTTTTCACCCCTAGAATCCAGATTCAATTTACAGCTCAGATTACTCATAGTTCTATACCTTATTTTGAGATACTTCCTTCTACAAACATATTCTAAAATGTCTCAGGAAGCTTACCCTAAAATTTGAGCTAAGAAATTCTCGTGATTCGGCCGTAATCACAAAATCTTCAAGACTGGCCCAAGCTTACCCTACAGCCTGACCCTTCTGCCTTCTTCTCCATTTTCAGCCCGATCCCTTTGAGATTTTTCTCCTGCAGCCCTACCCTGAAAACTACACTTTCAGAGCTTTCAGGTGGCTTTAGAATCACTCTAAACGCATGAGTATTTTGAGAGAAATTCTTGTCCCAGATTGATGTTGTTTCCAAACTTCACTGTCCACTGCGTCCTCTTTGAAACTATATGATCAACGCATGGATTTTGCTCTCAACACAATATTTACTCAGCTTTCCCACTCTTTTATAATGAAATTTGAGTTGTAATCTGAAAAATGAAGTCTTTGGCCCTATTTATAGGCATCCATACCTTCTCCAAATTCAACACCTCATACTTGGATGCATGTCCAAGTGTTTCTCCCTCATACTACTACCACATCTTTTTTATCAACGCAATCCAAGTGTCTTTCTCCTATGTAGCTAACGCATGAGTTTCAAATTGCATGTCCTCTTATGCAACCACTTTAAATGCTTAAGGTTTAAGGCTTCCTCCCAAGAAGACACATAGTTTGATGACCTTTTTTTAGGTGATCTCATTCTTTATATACGTCCAACTCTTGGATGTTCAACGCATAGTCCACTACTCAATGCCTAGCAACCCAACTTAGCCATCGCAAGAGCCAGCCATCACCAACGCATAGGGTGGCCACTCATCCTTGACGCATGGCTCACTAGGTACCACCGCAAGGCTTGATCGGCATGGGTGCATAGCGCTTGGCATAGACGCTGGTGACTGACGCATGGGCGTGCTGCATAGGCGCTAGCCACTCGACGCATGGACTTGCTGCATAGGCACTGGCCATTGCTCGCTTGCTCGGTTGCATGGGCGTGCTTGACGCATTGATGCTTGGCAAGGCGCTTTGACGCATGGGTTGTGTGTTTGGCATAGCTGCTCAGCGTATGGCCGTGGTCAACGCATTGATGCTTGGCAGGGCACTTCGACGCATGGGCTATGCGCTTGGCANCCTCCTACTTGGCTGCATGTCTAAGTGTTTTCTCCTCACACCAACAACGCAATTCTTTGATCAACGCAATCTAAGTGTCCTTCTCCTATGTAGCCAACGCATGAGCTTCCAATCTGATGCAACCACCTCAAATTCTTAAGGCTTAAGGCTTTCTCCTAAGAAGACACATGATTTAATGACGTTTTTTAGGTGATCTCATCCTTTATATGCGTCCAACTCTTAGATGTTCAACGCATAGTCCATACTTAATGCATAGCCTATAATCAACACATAGCAAGCCAATTCACTACCATCGCAATCCAACTTAGCCATTGCAAGAGCTAGCCATCACCAACGCATAGAATGGCTGCTCATCCTCAATGCATGGCTCACTAGGTATCATCGCATGGCTTGCTTGGCATGGCCGCATGGTGCTTGGAAAAGGCGCTGGCCACCGACGCATGGGCATGCTGCATATGCACTGGCCATCGCTTGAAAACTTGCTCGGCCGCATGGGCACATGGCAAGGAATTCGACGCATGGCAAGGGTGTTCGACGCATGGGCGGTGTGCTTGGCATGGCCGCTCGGCACATGGGCAGGGGCGCTTGGCTGGCCGTTCGACGAATTGGGCAAGGGCACTTGGCTTCGACCGCTCAACGCATGGGCTGCCTTCCAACGCATGTCTTGCCTACCCTTGTGCCTTCCAACGCGTCACCTCCATCTTTCTTCCTTCAACCGCATGCCATCACCAACAACCCTTCCAACGCATCAGCACAACCCTTCCAACGCATTGGTCCCTTTCAACACATCCATCATCCAACACATCCATCATATAGGTTTATACTTAGCCAATTTTTCAAGTTTTTCCCTAAAAGTCAAGCTTCCAAATACACACTTTTCTTCAAATTTTCCACCCTTTTCTCTACCATCACATACTAGTTTCCACATCAACCTACTCACCACACTAGTCTCAATAGGGAACATACTTAAGTAGAGAAATTAGGATTCGGGGTTCACAATAAATCCTCTTTATACTAAATTTAATTATATGAATCCAATTCACATAATTAATATTTGAATCATATTCAAATATTTATTTCCTCTGAATTAAACTTTATATTATAATGTATCAAATACATTATATTAGTTATATCATATAAAATTAAGTTAAATTAATTAATCACATATAATTAATTCTCTCAATTAATTTGAAAAATTCAAATTAATCCAAAATCGATTCTCATAAATCCATGTTAAGCTACAGATGGGACCTTATGGACCTATAGATTGAAGCTACAATGATACTTGAATAATTAACTAAACTCCTTTAATTAAATTATTCAACATCCATTAATTGTCGGTCACTCCATTAAAGACCGACAGTTGCACTCTTCACAGTACAGATATATTTCTGTGTCTATTGGATATAACCAGTCAACAGTGCAATGACCCTTCACAAATTGCTCGTAAGTACAATTGGACCAAAATTATCGTTTTGCCCCTATAGTTATTTCTAATTGAGTTATATCATATCTAGTTTAATATGTGTTTAGTTCAATGCCTAATTGAGTTCAGGTAAAACGTAGTCTAGTAACTTAGACATCATTAAACAAGAAAACAATTAGCTTTAGAGATAAAGTTAGATCTATAGTGTGAAATCAACTCAACATGCATTCTATAGATAGAGTAAATGTGGCTTTCAACACCAAGAGGTGGATTCATTACAAGAAGTTCACACATGAATGCCTAGGTATGAATTGCTCAAGAAAATGTTAGTCAATCTTCTTAACCCAACTTCATCAATTGATTTTCCTTCTCTTTCATTGTCTTCTGCTCTTAGTGATTGTCTAGACCATTGCATTCAACACTTCACCACACATCACATCACATTCATCGCCTTACCATCACCATCTTTGTAGTTATTAGATTGAATGTAGTTAAACCACATATACGATTATTACATATAATTCACACTTCACTGCAAAAGATCATTAAAGCATTCAAGACACTCACATTACTAAGTCCCTGTGTTCGATCCTGGACTTACCAAGAAACCTTTTTAGAATTTATACTTGGATTCAAACAAGGAAAACTTGTGTTGCATTGTTATATTCACTACCGACATCATCTAGGCATGGCTTAAGGCTATAGAGCACACATTGTCTCATGTTTTTAACTATAAGATAGCTCATCATCTCGAATATACAAGAGAATACACGAACACAATCAAGATCAATTTACATCGAGAAGCAAAAAAAATGAGAACAAACAAAAGCTAACAGTTATTTGAATGCTATGTAAACAAAATTGGTTGACTCATTTTATTATTTTTATGTCAAAATTTTAAGTTACAAAGACCATAATTAAAAAATAATAAAAATAATCTCACAAAAGCAAAACAAACACCGTCGCGAAATTAATACTTGCCTCTAATATATATACCTCGGCAGAAACCATATCTCCCGACGCTACCATCGGAAGATCATTCCAAAAAGGCCGCTCCATTTAAACGCTTTTCTTCCGACCTTACACCAAAACTGTTAGTACTGTTGCCGACAGGCCATACATCATTGAGATTTAATCTCTCCCGACAAGGTATATATGTCATCAAGAATGTGTTTTTTCTCCTGACGATAGTCCTTTTGGCATTAGGAAATTGTCTCCCGACAATGTTTTTTTCGACGACAAAGTTGACACTACCCAAACCGTCGAGAGATGATACTCTGATGCTTCTTTTACTATTTCCCAATGGTTTTAAGCATCGAAAAAATATCATTTTCTTGTAGTGATACTATATACTTCTTTTTTAAAATTGTAGTATTCTAACCTTTTGATTTTTTTTCATTTTCATGAAAGAAGATTTAAGAATAAACATGAAAAAAACAAATGTGAATCAACATGCAAAAGTTAATATATCAAATAGCTCATTACTAGAAACAACATATCAGTAATAGATTTTATATTGATATATAATTAAAATTACATTTTTAATAAATATTGATATATTATTGATACGGGTCATTCTTTTACTTTATATAAATTTTACACTAATGTTATACTTGATAAATTATTTTTTACCTGAGTATTGATATTACAATAATAACGTTAATGATACACTTCAAATTCATGTAGTATATCATTGATATAACTATCATTGATACATCATTAGTAAATTTCAATTCACGTATAATTGATGTACACATATTTAATTTGTTACATCATTCATATACCTTTATTTGATACATTTTATATTAAGTATATCAATAACATTGATACACTATGATTTATCTATCTAATTGATATGAATATGTATCATTGATGTACTTCACAACCTTTCTTAATAAACAAACAATTAAGTATATACAACAATGATTTTTAGAAAAACAAATAGAATGTCAAACATTAATGTATGTAAATTATTCTATACATGACAATTAACTACACAACATGTACTTAGTTGCATGTAAATTAATTAAGAAGACTATCATTAATATACAAATTGAACTATTATAAATTGATGACAATAATATACTGACAAAATAATGCTTCGAAACAAATCAACAAAAATGACTAGTTGTATAAATAGAATTCAAGCCCAAAATAATAGAATACGTAGTACAAGGATAAAATAATTGCATATATAGATCAAAAAATAGTAAAAGACTAAAAAACTCATACCTCGCCACCATTTTGTTCGCTTCTTCTCAGTTTTCTCAAATTAAAAGATCACTGATAGCAACTATCAGTGGTTAGCTATTATCAGCTATTATCGCTGATAGCTTCTATCAATTGTCATCGATGATAGTTGCTATCAACGATAACTTTCAATTTGAGAAAAATTAATACAATCTTGAAATATTAGTTTTAATTTGCTATCAATTATCAGTAGCTATCATTGATTCACTTTCATCAGTTGGAATCAATGTTGAAATATTACTACTTAAGGCTATCAGTGGCTATCAATGATAGATTTATAAAAAGTGATTAACTTTGAAAGAAGACCAACAACTTTGATTACCATAGTAGTTATCACTAATAATCTTTATCATGGCTATCACTGATAGTAGCTATCAGTCGTTATCACTGATAGACTTTCATCAATTAGAATCAACCTTGAAATATTAACACTTAATGCTATCAATGATAGGCTTTTATAACTGGTTATCACCTTTGAAAGAAATTCAATATATAGATCTCATCTAAGTTTATCATTGATATCACTAACATCACTCATATTGTGGTTATCAGTGATAGCTTCTTTCACTGATAACATCATTGATAAGATGCTATCAATGATCTCAATGATATCATGCTATCAGTGATAGTTCTCTATCACCGATAACGTGTTATCGGCGGTAGCTTCTATCATCGATAACATGCTATTAGTATTAATTTCTATCACTGGTAACGTGCTATCAGTAGTAGCTTCTATCAATCATAGCCATTAAACACCTTTTTGTCCTTTTCCTGTCATTCCCAAACATTTATAAGTCCCTTCTCTTTTCGATGATAGCTTCTATCACTGATAAACATGCTATTAGTGATAACTTCTAGGAATTCCACTTACATTTTAGTTCAAGATTCAACTTTGTTAATTAAATTTACTAAGTTGGCTATCAATGATAGATTTCTATAAGTGGCTATTAACTATGAAAATATAATCAAAGATTAAGCTATCAATGATAGAAAATATTAGTGGCTATCACTGATAGACTTTCATTTGATATTTATATTTATTATTTGTTATAATAATCAAACTTGTGATTGGCTTGTTGGTGTTATGAATTGAGTACTTTCAAGTCCTGGGTACGGAACTCAGCCTCATAATTGTGAAAAAAAGGGAAGAAGAAAAAATTAAAATAAAGGAAAGGAAAATTTTAAAAATAAGAGAAAGAGAAGAAGAAAAAAACTAAAGAAAGAAAAAAAATAGAAAAAAAGGAAACAGAAACCGGACAAATGAAAGAAAAACTAAAAAAATAAAAAGAAAGGGAAGAAGCAAAAAATCGGAGAAAAAAATAAAATAATAAAAAAAGATAAGGGAAGAAGCAAAAATCAGAGAAAGGGAAGAAAATAAAAATAAAAAAAGGAATAAGCAAGAAACGAATAAAGAAAATAAAAATAAACAAAAGGAATAAACAAAAATGAAGAAAGAAAATAAAATAAAAAAATGGAAAAAAATGAAAAAAAAATAAAAAATAAAGGAAAGAAAAAGAAGGAAATGAAATAAAATAAAAAAAGAAAGGAAAAGAAAGGAAAATCGGATAAAAGAAAGAAAAAAGGGGGAAAATGAAGGGAAGAAGCAAAAATCGAAGAAGATAAAGAAAATAAAAAGACTAAAAAAAGTGTACAACAAGATAAGATAAGGAAGTGCGAAATTGGAAATTAAATAAAAATTTAAAGATTAACTTGTCAACTTATCCATATTTGTAAATATTTTTAGATTCTTTCTCTTATTCTATTATATATTACAAATATTTAAATTAATTTTCCAAGTAAAAAGCAATTGCAGGTGCACATGTTAGATATAATTAACAATATTTTTAATATATGGACAAAAAGATCTTCACAAATTTTAAACTAAATGTTACCTTATAAAAACAATTTTTAAAAAAAAAAAAAAAAAAGTCCAAAAGACTAAATGATTACTTTAGTGAAAGTACAATAACCCAAAAAGTGTTCAACCCATTATCATATTCCAATATTGAACCAAATCCTAAACAACTAGTTGTTTTTATTAGAATTTTAAAGTAACCTTACAACCAAAAAATAAAACAAGGCTTTCCTTTATTTATTGCATTTTAGCCTTGAAGCAACCTTGGATTTAGGTAACCTCCATAGGACAAAACTAATGGAATTAATGAAAAAGATCATGGTGATAAAGCTGAGAAGGTGGAAACTTTGCTATCAATTTGCAATAAGATTCAAGAATATTGAAATCTTGGATAGTAATCCCTAGTGAACTAAGAAATTCAGACAAACAATCACGATGAAAATTTAGAAGTGCCTGGCAACAAGCTGAACGTATAACGACCAAACCGTTATGTGTAATGAACATCAATATTTCATTCCTACACGATTGAAGCAAAGGGTTAAAACAATCCACCGTCGTGGTAGCATTCAACGCCATGCTACCGCCATACATAGCCATGGAGGTAGGAAGAATAAGAACTAGCAAAGAAATGAGAAAGAAGAGCTTGAAAGTAATCGAAGCCATTGTTGAAACACACAATATTGGATTTGTTTAATTTGCAATTTTATTTTGGGTTTATTAGCCAATATATATAGAAATTCTTGGTATGATAAAGGTAGGTTTTTAGGAAAGTTATGTGCATGAAGAAGGGGAAAAAAATAGAATGGACATGTATTTTTACCATTAAAAAATTTTGATATATTGATGATTATTGTACTTTTTATTTAATTAGGAAGGAACCTCAAAATAGAAATCATGATTTTGACACGTATTATTGTATGTTTAAGTTATAAATTGCAACTCCATCTAACAAAGATTTCGTGGTTAAGAATTGATTTGGAGTTGGTTTCATTTTAGCTTCTATGATTTTTTTTAATTTTCACTACCATAACAATCATGGTCATTTTTAAATTTTAATATATATATATATATATATGGAAAAAAATTCTTGCACATTCAAAATACAGTTTTTACATTCTCACACGTTGTCACATTATGGTGGTGGCCTACTCGACTAATTTCTTGAGAATGAGATAAATTACGACCAAACAAGTAGGTACTTATCCCACTAGTTACCCATTTTATCATAAATCACATCCCTTTTCTAAATCCTAATCCTCAATTCACTTGTAGTGTTCCATTCAAGTTGTTTTGTCATTACCTTAAGAAATGTTAAATTATAAAGTTTAGCTTAAGTACTTTCAAATTTGTATCTAATATAATTTTTAACCTTTAAATTTCTTAATAGATTTTTAAATTTTAAATTTTGTGTCGAATAAATCTTTAGATGTCCTAATTCAATTTTAAACATTCAATCAGGGAAGTGCTTTTTCCTTGGACAGTGATGGAATCTTCATGAGCTACTTAGGGACTGTTGAGGTTGTTGAGTTGACTCTTCTACCTCTGCCATTCAGAAAAGAAGTCGTTATAAAAAATTCTGACAAATTTTGTTTCTCTAGCAACATATTACTTAGCTATAAAACAGTAAACTCTTTGTAAATCAGATGATTGATGAAAAATAGAAAGAGAGAACGTGAAAAATTAAAATCTAAGAAGGAAAAACTTGTCTTGTAATCTTCAATTTGAACTCTAAATACAATGAAATCCTTGGGAATTTTTTAGAGTGGATATAGGCTATATGTCGAACCACTATAATCCTTCAAGTCTTTCTCTTTTACTTTTGGTTACTTTTCTTCTCTTAAAATCGATCAAATTTGATAATTTTTTCCATCAATTTTCGAACTTGCATGAAGAAAATAGATTGGCAGATGGCATTTTGCATGCTTGACACGTGAAATCTTGTCGCAACAAAAATTCCATTTGTTTTTCTTTTACAAACTGGTATCAGAGCTTGAAAGATGTAAGATCCAAGATCTGCCACCACAACCAAGTATGAAATCGATGGATTCAATGGAAATGGGGACTTCACACTCTGGGCAAAAAGGACTAAGGCACTGTTGAGTGCACATAAAGCTTTAAGAGCTCTTGAAGATCCAAAAACACTTCCAACGTCAATCACCACTAAAAATAAGTAAAATATGGAAGAAATAGGATATGGAACTCTAGTTTTGAACATAACTGACAGTGTATTGAGACAAGTTATAGATGAAGATACAGCTTTTGGCATTTGGGAGAAAGTAAAGGTACTTTATGATAAGAAAGATTTACTTAAGAAGATTTATTTGCGAGAAAGAATCTTTTCTTTTAAAATGAATCCATCCAAGAATCTTGATGAGAATCTTGATGAACTCAAGAAAGTTACAAATGGATTCAATCAAACCCGGTGAAGTTGTCATCATCATTAATTCAATTCCAGACACCTAAAAAGAAGTAAGAATTGCACTGAAATATGGAAGAGATAGTGTGAGTGTCAATGTTGTTATTAATGCTCTAAGATGCAAAGAGCTGGAACTAAAAATGGACAATAAAAATACTGGGGGAATTAAGTCCCTTTTTTCTCAAAAAGCAAGAACAATTCAAGAAAATGTTACTTCAACAAGGGGATAGAGGCATAATAAAGAAAAACCAGCTCTGAAATACTTTATTTGCCATAAGAAAAGCATTTCAAATGAAAATGCCCACAACGAGACAAACCCTTAAGAAGAGAAAAAAGCAAGAGGTACAATCCATATGAAAAAGAAGATCATTATAGAAATAAAAAATTTAGAAGAAATGACCCAAGAAGGCAAAGGAAACATGGAAGAAATGTCAACTCTATTGAGGATGGAGCTTATGAATTCACTGAGATACTTGTTGCTACAAATAAACAAGCCATGGAATTTGAAACTAAGGATATGGAAGACTTGGTTTTAGACTCAGGGTGTACCTACCACATGACTTCGAAAAGAAAATGGTTTATTTAATACAAATCAATAGAATGAAACTCAGTTTACATGGGAAACAACTATGAATTTGAAATTATGGGGATAAGCTCATTGTTGTTAAAACTCCCAGACAACAGAGAAGTACTCCTTAAGGAGGTAAGACATTTTCCTAAACTAAAAAGAAACTTGATCACAACGGGAATGTTTTATGATCAAGGTTGCTCTTATCATGGTGAAAGAGGAATGCTTAAAGTTGTGAAGAATGGCATAACTATTTTCTTTAAAGAGAAACTTGATGGGTTGTATATCTTGAAAAACATCAATCGCCCCAATTATGTGTTATTGTCTTATACAGGAAAAGATAAAGACATGGAGTTATGACATCAAAGACTATCACATATCAGTGAAAATGGGCTAAATGAATTGTTGAAATAAGGCCTAATTCAAGCTAAAGGAACTAAAAGGCTGAATTTTTGTGAACACTGCATCTTTGGTAAATCAAAGAGACTGAAGTTCTCCAAAGGGGAACATATATCAAGAGCCATACTCGACTATATACATGCAGATCCAAGATGCTTGTCAAATATTCGATGCACAATTCCAAGATGGGTTTAGTTCCTTTCAGGCATGGAATTGTATTATCTAAAGAGCAGTGTCCTAAGACTCCTCAAGAGGTTGAGGCAATGAGACGAATTTCCTATGCATCGGTTGTTGGTAGCCTTATGTATGCAATGTTATGTACAAGACCTGACATTTGTTATGCAGTAAGGATTGTCAGTCGATATCAATCCAATCCAGGATTAGAACACTGGACAGCAGTCAAAACAATCCTCAAGTACCTTCGAAGAACGAGGGACTATATGCTTGTATATGGAGATAAGGATTTTATCCTTATAGGATATACAAACTATGACTTTCAAACTGATCGAGATTCTCGAAAATCCACATCAGGGTCAGTGTTTACTCTGTATGGATAAGCTATAGTTTGGCGAAGCATCAAGCAAGGATGCATCGTAGACTCCACTGTGGAAGTCGAATACGTAGCTACTTGTGAAGCTGCTAAAGAGGTTGTTTGGCTTAAGAAGTTTCTAACTGATTTGGAAGTTTTTCCAAATATGTCTTTGCCCATCACAGTTTATTATGATAACAGTAGTGTTGTGGTAAATTCTAAGGAACCTAGGAGTCATTGAAGAGGCAAACACATAGAGCGAAAATATCACTTGATTCGAGAGATTGTGCATCGTGGTGACGTGATTTTCATAAAGATTGCTTCAAAACACAACGTTGTTGATCTGTTTACAAAGTCTCTCACGGCTAAAGTGTTCGAGGGTCGTCTAGAAAGTCTGGGTCTATGAGACATGCGACATATTGCCTAGGGCAAATGGAAGATGTTATTGGGGTATAGTGTATGCCCTAGTTTATTGTATTTTGTACTTTATTTGTATTGTACATTTAGCTCCCTAAGTTTTAGGACAAATGGGAGATTGTTGAGATTGGTGTCCTAAATCTCTCTTGTTTTCTCGTAGTTTGTAAACATTGTATAAACAAATTGTTATTAATAAAATTAGAGACATACAGGTAGATCATGTTTAAATGATAACCTAAACGGTTTGTAGTAGATGGATAGGGCTGGGTACCTTATCCTAGTGACATTACGAGTATGACTCGCTTTGTAGATGTTACAAGTATTGTAAAGTGCTACAAATGATCTAATCCTAACCATTCATATGGAGATGTGTGAGCGAGGGCATCCTATACAAAGAGTTTGTATAAGACCGGACCATGAAATGACTAGTCTCATTATACAATGTCGTTAATAGTAAAAACTTACATTTCATCAAGATGACCATAGGTGACATGACCTAAATCTTGAGTGGGCTGTGAACTCTTGCCTATGAAGGTGGTCCTTTGATTTGCATGGATGAGAGTGGCCAGATCGTCGATTCAATATTCCTACCATCTTGGAAATTCGTCTGATTTGGGAGTTGGGAACACATCTACACAAGATGGAATTCATTTCTTCCCTGATGTCAAGGTAAGTAGATAAATTGCTCCCTTAAGGGCTAATTCCAGGGCTTGAACAATGTGGTCACATCCTCTCTTAGCCTAAGAGGGATTTAATCATAGTGGACTATGACTTATTGTTCATTAGAAGGATCAGGGGTATTTAAAAAGTAAGATGTAACTACAAGGGCAAAATGGTAATTTTGGTCAAGCTATACTTACGAGTAATTTGTGAAGGGTCACCGTACTATTGACTGGTTATATCCAATAGACATAAAAATATATTTGTAGTGCGAAGAGTATATCTATCGATTTTTAGTAGAGTGACCGATAGTTAAAGGATATTAAGTAATTTAATTAAAGAGTTTAATTAATTATCCAAGTACCATTGGAGCTTCAATCAAGAGGTCTATAAGGTCCCTTCTGTAGCTCAATAGGGATTATTGAGAATAATTTTTGGATTAATTGAATTGTTCAAATTAGTTGAGGGAATTAATTATATATGATATAGTTAATTAAATTAATTATATGTGATATAATTAATATAATTTATCACATATAATTAAAATTATTTATTTGATACATTATAATATAAAGTTTATTTTGAGTGGAATTAAATATATTTGAATGTGATTCAAATATTAATTATATGGATGAGATTCATATAATTTGGTATAAATGGGATTTATACTTAATATCATGATTAATTGAGAGAAATATAAACTATAGATTATATTGTATATGATACAATATAAAAACTATAGATTATATATTATATATAACATATAGTTTAACATATATTGTATGATAAGTTGGTTATGATATGATATTGATATATATATATATATACACACACACATATATATTATTTTTATTAAATTTTGAATTTTATAAAAGGATGGAGTTATAACTCTCTCCCTCATTTTTCTCTCAATTAAGACGTGGCATTATAGGGTTGTGAGTCTTGGTCTTCCTCTTGCATTTGATGCAGAGATTTTTTACGCTCTGGACCTCCTCTCAAGAGCACATATAGAGAAGAAAACGTGTTCTTCTTCTCCCCCTCTCATCCTCTCCTCCCTCTTCCCAAAATTTCAGCGGAGCCCACACTCCTACTTATTCTCAAACCCTAACAGAAAATACATGAGGTTCTCTTTTAGTGGTGTCCTCGTTGGAGATTAGTTGGTTTGTGGTTGATCGTGACTGGAGTGAATAGGAAATTTGTGAAGACCATGAGTTCTTCAAGGGTAAGGTTCTTTTCTAAACCTAATTTCATTTTCTCTTCTGAAAGCATGTTGTATTCTTTTTTAATGCATAATTTTCTATTCTATAAATTGGTTTCTGTGAAATTTTTAAAATTGGGACGATCCACATTTCCGTTAAGGGCCTTCACAGGTTTCTTCAGTTAGCTCTCCACCATGCCCTAGGCCCTGTGGCCTAAGTGACCTACCCCATGGCACATGCGTGTGTCATGGTGTGGGTGAGCATTACAAGACAAGTATCTTGGACATCTTCTATCGAGAATGGGATCTAATGGACAGTGTCGTACGGCATGGGTGTGCTGATATTGTGCCCCTTCGTATGGGCTGGTGGTTTGATATAGCACCTAGTATGCTGTTTTGATTCAATAAGGACTCAGAAGGGTCCAAGTCTCGTTTATGTTCGGATGGATGTTCGGGAAGTCCCGAGTTGGATTGTTGCCCATAGGTTGGTTGATGATGATTCTCGTAAGCGTGTCCGAGCAAGAGAGAGAAAGTTGATGTCATCCCGACACTGAGAATGGCATCCTGAAACAACAGCGAGACTCATAGTTCTCGATTAGCTTGATACTTACCCGAGTTATCCTGGTAAGCATTGTAATGCCCTGGTAAAGCCCGGTAGGCGACCATTAGGCTCATAGAAGCCTAATAGGTGTCGAAGTAGGCTAGTAAGTCTGGTAAGCATTGTTATGTCCTTGTAAGCCCTGATAAGTGTCTGAATCACCCGGTAAGCCCCGATAAATTGTTATAATCTTTTTTTGGCCCAACAAAAGGTCAGAACTCATCTCAATGGAGTTCCGAAGCAATGTAAAAGTATGGAAGACGTGTTGTTGGGAAACAAGATGATGAAAAGAGATGCGACATTGCATTGTGATGACCTTGGCCTCATATATGGGCAAGATCGAGCCTTAGGACTTGGCCTAGAGTAAAGGCAAGTTGATGGAGTCACACATGAGGGAAAATACACGTACGGGCGACGTGTATGACCGAATAAAGTTCAGTTTCGCATGAGTTCAATTCAATTGAGAATGAAAGAACCTCGCCTAAGGTTCGATGAAGCTTCAAAGAGTCGAGCAAAAAGTGAATTAGGACTTGAATTTTCCTTAAGGTTGAACATGGTCGCGTGGGAATCATGTTGTTGCACGGTTGGAGAAGTATGACCGTGACACAGTGCATATGTCCATACCAAACAGGGGAAACTTGAACCTAAAGCTTTCAAGTACATGTTCATTAAGCATCCGAAGGATACCAAAGGCTGCAAACCAATAGCGCCCTAGTTGATGGCATTCCTGGGACTTTAATTCCAATAGAAGCATCATCAGTAGAGATGTGGTGTTCAAAGAAGAAGAATTCTATATGAATTTAAAGAAGTTAAAACAACCTATGAAGAACCATCGATCTGATCCCTCAACTAGCACTCATGTTGAATATCAATCAAACTTTGAGAATTATACAACAAACATTGAGCCCACTTCTACTCGAATTGTTGAATAAGAAGGTCTTACAAATTAGACACAAGAAGCTCAGACAGAAAGCCTAGAAAACTATGCACTAACCAGAGATAGACAGAGAAGAGTTATAAAACCTCCCTTGGGGTTTGCACATGCTGACTGCATATCTAATTCACTTGATGAAATGAATGATGAAGAAACCTCTGGTGAATCCCAAAGGAATCACAAACCTCTGGTGAAACCCCAAAGGAGATCACCATCTCTAGTGAATCCCAAAGGAAACACGAACCTCTGGTGGGTATTTAATTACGGGTAAGGGTAACTATCACTATCATAAACATAACATGCATCATAAAACATAGTCCCACAAACATGCAAATACGTGTCATCATACTCATTGTTCATCTTAGCCAATCATACAAACAGAGAATAATTTGGTTCATGCTAGCATACATAGCATGTATCAAAACATAATTAATATCAAATTATTTATCCTCAAACATCCCGATGCTAATAAATCTCATAATTCTAAAAAATTAAACTTGAATTTTATTGTCTGGCACATAGGCGGTTCCAGTAGTAAGGTTACTTACTCAAACTTGGTCATAAATAATAGTCCATGAAATTAATCTTCTTAAAACTTTTGGAAGACTTGAATCCACCCTATAACATAAATTACAAATTTTCAGTTAGTACCCCTGGCCTAAAACAATAAATTCAAAGTTTTAAACTTATCTCTTAGGGTCTAAATCCAATTAACCAAAGTAATCCAAATGTCTCCAATTAAGCTTACTAAAGTTGTGGCTTGGTTCAAAGTCAGTTCCAAAGTTCAATTTATTTATCCAATCTGAACATAAATCAAAATCAAAGTTTAATAACTAAATTTTCAACAATTATCCCCTTAACCCAAAAAGGAAATCAACTCAACCTCTCACCCGAAACTACGCCAAAACTGCCAAAATCAACTTTTACAAGTGTGGGCGGCACGCTTTCGATTTCAACCTCCTCCAAATCTCCAATCTATAACCCAAACATAATGGGTAAGCATTAAACGAAACCAATAATTGATTGGCATTCAAAAGCAATCTCACACACTTACAAAATCTTATTGAAATCGACGGCTACAGCATTGAACCGATGCCAACGACGGCCAAGCACAGCTCGCATGCGGCTCTAAGTTGCGGCGGGACCAGGCAGAAGAGTCGACGGTGGCTAGGCTCGAATGGCACTAGAAGAGGGAGCGGCGGCTGAGGCTTCAACGACGGCTGGAGCGTACGGCTGGGCTCGCGAGAAAGAGAGGGAGGGAAAGGTATTTAATAAATAAATAAGGTTTTATTTTATTTTATTTTAATATATTTATTTGATTTCATACTTTCATTCCAACCCAAATATATATATATATACATATATATTTAAAACCCTTTCTTTTTCATTTTCAAATCCCCAACCTTTCTGGGAAAAAGCAATTTAAACTAATCATCTCAAATAATTTAATTTGATTCCAAAATTAAAAAATGTTCTCAAATATTTATTACAAAAGTACTGAATTTAAATTACGAAAAAATTCAAAATGTCACAATAGGGTTAATTTTTAAAAACAAAATGGTTACCAAGCGAGACGTTAGTGTTTAAATGTAGGATTTTGTGTTAGATAGAAAATTTTAAGTTTTGAATGTTACGTTTCATAAATATTTTTTGGGACCCTGAATAAAGGTTTCACTCTGTTTTTCTTTATAAATTGTCATGAAAATGTTAGGTTCGTTTTAATGAATTTTATTTTGTCAAATTGATCAAAATATTTTGATTTGAAAATTATACATATGAAGTAATAACTCTAGTTAGAGATCTAAAAATATATCATCATTACACTTTCTTTGTAGAAATACCTAAATCTATATTTCAGATATTTATTAGTGTTCATGTGACAAAAACGACCATCTAAAAAAAATAGGTAATAATTACAAAATACAAAATTGCCAATTTTTTCAACCATCCCAATTGCTAAAATAGAGTAAAAATTGGGAAAATGTGGGTTTATGAGGGTATATAAAGATAAAGTAGGGCAAAGATTGTGAAAATGTGGCAATTTTTTTTTTTTTCTAATTATTCAAATTGCCAAAATGTGTCTATCTCTTAAATTAATTTTTAGGAAGAAACTCACGGACACCATCACCATTATTCCAACTATCACCATAATGCATGTAAATAAACAAAATTATAGCTAAAATAATCAAAATAATTTCTTAAATGTGAAGTATATACAGGAAAAATATAAATGGTAACAGGTTGTGAAAATTTGAAAGTAAAAACTCACACACATATGTATGATTATAGGTAAAATAATTGAAATGTTTTTATAAATGCAAGTATATATGGAAAAAGATAGGAAAATTTTCTATCAATAAAAAAATGTCGGACTATTTACAAAAATAGTCAAAAAAAACATTGATAGACTTTTATCCGCGTTTATCAGTTTTTATCACTGATAGACTTCTATCGTCCTCTATAAATCTCTACAAAAAAAAAAAGATTAAAATTTTACTATTTTATGTAAATGGTTTCTCTTTACTTTTTTGTTTTTGAAATTTCCAAAAAAAAATTATAATAATAAATAACAATGAAATCATGGGAAATGGTGGCTAATTGTAACTCCTTTGTGCTAAAGTGACTTAAAAACCTATTCAAATATATATTAAAAAGTGCCTAGATTTAAAGATTTAAATGGAGGGGAATTAACTTAGAAACCTTGAGATTTGTTTTTTTTTTTTAAACAAAGATATCATAAAATATAGAGAGAATAGAAAATTATCTTAATTTTTTTATACAAAAGATATCTTCTTTCTTCTTTTTTTTCTTTTCTTTCTTTTTTTTTTTTTTTTTTTTTTTTCTTCTTTTTCTTTCCTTTCAATTTTCCTTCATTTTTTTTTTTTTTTTTTTTTGGATAATTTGATGTAAATACATACATATATATATTAGGGGTATAATGTAAATAGGATGAAATCAATTGGTTCAAGATGTCCTACGTTCAAATCCCTATAACGTTGTTTTCACCCTAATAATTAACATTCATTTCCACTTGTTTGACTTTTCTTTATATTTCAAATGTACAGGAGTGTTAGATTTAAGATATATATCACAATTTTGGAATTCCAAAGTGGTATATTAACAACCAGCATTCAAAAGAGTGAATATCTTCACATATTTTATTAAAGGAATAATAAGTATAGATATACACAAAGATGAACTTTAACAAACTGATTAGACCTATCGAGTATCATCTCATCGAGTCATCGAGAGTATTGGATCCAGTATTTTAAGAACTCCTAATAATCACCATCGAGTATAATCTCATCGAGCATTGAGTATTTTAAGAACTCATAATAATCACCATCAAGTATCATCTCATCGAGTCATTGAGTATTTTATCATCGTGTCATCAAGTATTCTAAATAACTTCTAATATGGTAAAATGGGCTTTTGATGATGGTCTTGGTATGAACCCAAATTAAATGTTAAAAGTCCATTTTCGTCTTCTACCTAATGATATTGGAATGTATAGCTGAAAAGGGAGTGATAAAGTGAAATTGTACATGATGGCCAGAAGAAGACCCTTATTTGGATGGATAAATGGTCCATTTTTAAATTTTCAAATTTATGGCTTTATAGATTATTTGTATATTTCATATATTGAGTTTACAAGTAAGCAACTAAATTTTTTTGTTCAATTGAAATAAAGAAAATTCATAAGAACCACCAAATTTACTTTTAATGTTAAAAGTCAAGAACATTTAAAAATAATGATCAAACTAAAATGATGAACAAAATATATTTTTACTTGTTTATCGAATCCCTAAAGTTTTAAGAGAAACACTAGTAAAACTTAATGTCGTAGGATTTCAATCCATAGAAAGTATTTTCCAATTAAAAGTGTTTTTTTATTTATTTTGTAGATGAGATAGACATAGGAACTCAACTTTCATGGACAAAAAATATATTTTAGATAAAAAAAAAATCTCTTTGGTCCCTATATTTTAGAGTTTATTAAATTTTAGTCTATATATTTTCAGATGTTCAAATTTAGTTCATGTACTTCCAATAAATCTTAGTTTATTCTCTCAAAATTATTTTTTTTAAAAATTGGTTACATAATAATAATAATTTGTATGTATTTTCAAAATTTAAAGAAAAAATTTAATAGATAGAAAAAAAACTAGCAATGGCAAGTAAATTTAACATATATTAAAATACAAAAACCAAAATTAAACATTTAGAAGAACTTACCAAAACTAACCGAACTTTAGAGCATAACAACCGAAATACTATTTTAATCCTAAAGGGGTCATTTGGATAGCAGATATTGTTTCATAGATATAGACATTTAATATTTGGGATTTGAATGTCTGAATTTTAAATGTTTGGGATAATTAATATCTATGTTTGGATGTGCGGGATAATTAATGTTGGAAGTTAAAATTTTGTATTTATATAGAAACTAAAAGTAAACAATTACTTGATTAAATATAAGAGATAAATGAAATTTACTACTAATTAATAAAATAAAATAAATAAACAAATACTTTTTAATAAAACATAATTAGATTAATTACTAAAAATAATTAAATTAACTAATTAATTATAATATTGATAATTAACAATAATAGTTAAGAAAGCATAAAATATTAATGGTAAAGATATTAATTAGAACTTATTAAGTGTAAATAATATGTTTATATTTAATAATTAATTAAAATTAATAGTAATGAATACTTGATATTCATTTATTAATTAATTAAGTTATATTTTTATTGTTCACGTAGGGGTGTTCAAATAATCCGATAACCCGAACAACCCAGACTATCCAACCCAAAATGTAAGTGTTGGATTGGGTTATTGTTCTTGGGTTAGGTTGGGTTGAATTTTTTTTTTTTATTGGGTTGGGTTAGGTTGTGGGTTGGCTAAAAAAAATTTGGGTTGACCCAACCCAACCCGAAGTTTGTATATATATATATATATATATTCCTCTTTGTTTAAAATTTGATTTATTTGTATTGATTAATTTTTGAATTTTTAATATTTTTCTTTTAAAGTTGTTATGATATTTGTCTTTGTTTAAAGTTTACAATAAATATCATAGATATTTGGTATTTAGCATCTTAATTTTATAAGATTTTAGTTATTAGTCATGTGTTGTATATAAATTTACATATTTTTCATTAAAAATAAAATAAATTCGGGTTGGGTTGGGTTGGGTTGGAAACTTTAGTTGGGTCATTTGGGTTGTCAATCAAACCAACTCGAATTTTCGGGTTGATCCAAAAAATACCCTCAACCTAATCCAACCCATGTATACCTCTATTTCCAAGACATAAAATCCCACCATTTTGTAGAGTATTAAAAAAATTCATATTAGATGGATTTTAAAGTTTTTTTAAATAATAATATCCTGAATTTTAGAAAATATAAAATTTAATAATAAAATTTGGGGCGAACTTTAAAGCAGAATAACCAAAATACTGTTTTGACCCTAAATAGTAAATTCCACCTTAGAAATTTTAACGTATAATATTAAATAAAATATTTGAGAATAAAAATATCTTTTTCTTGGAAGGAAAAAAATAAATAAATAAATAAGGAAACATGGGAATGGGAGCTTGGAAGGTAACGCGGTCCGTGGCAGTAACAGTTGGAGTCAGTGACAGATATTTACTTCGGTCTTTCCCCACCACCAATTTCTCGATTCAATTTTTTTCATTTTCCCTCCCTCCTTTTTTTTTTCCCACACAACTATTTTCAAAAATCTATTTTTACTAATTACTTGTCATGTTAATTTTTATTAATCATTTTCATTTTTTTAAAAAAAAATCTTATAATATATTTGTTTTCTTTTTAAGCAAGTTAACACCATTAAAATGAAAGTTTTTAAATTCTAGTGACATAATGGTTGGATTTTGACCAGATATTAGTTTCTCGTTTCTAAAAAGATTCAAGGAAATAATAGCACTATAAAATGAGCTAGTGACTTTGACTTCATAGTGTCCCAATTAAAAACACTTTAAATTTGAATGTGTTAACTCTAATTCAATTTCTTTGATGTTATCTAGTTTGAAAGTGGGATTAAAGGGTATAAGTACTGCAAAAGTTTTGAGATAACACTTTTGTAATTAGAATTAATGAGAGAATTTTCTATAATTCAAACAATTTTTCACATACTACATTTTTTATTGTGGGTCGTGATTTGTCTCCGGGTTTGAAATTTTTCACGTAAATTCTTGTGTTTTTTAGTTTTTTTTTTAATTTCTCAGTTAATTTTTTGGTTATTCTTGCAGTAATAATATGAGGGTTTTCTCCAACGAGAAGCATTAGAGCTTTAAATTCATAATTTCTTAAATTTTTTTAGTATGCTTTGTGGTTGTAGTATTTTTTGAATTCTACATCAGAAAAGAACATACTACGGTATTGCAGATAGTGTGTGTTGTTCATTATTTGTTGATTTGCTAGGAGTGAAATGGATGTGTCAAGCTTCATGAATTCAATAAAGATTGATATGGAGAAATTTGATAGAATGATATCAAGTTGTGGCAAATGCAAGTCAGTAATGTGTTGATACAATCTAGGTTACAATAAGGGCTTGGAAGGAAGATAAATCAATGGTGTTCCAGGAAAGTTAAGTGGTGCGGTGGTCCAATGGAGTCCAGGGTTTAAAAAAGAGAGTCTTTGCAAATAGTCTCTCATTAGGAAAGATGGGAATGCAAATAGTCTTGATACACAAGTTTACACGTGGACATTGGCTTGGAAGTTAAGTGGTGCTGGGAATGTTAAGTGGTGCTGGGAATGCACATAGTCTTGATACATGAAAAATAGAGCAGGTTCGTCGAAGGACTTTATGGTCGGATATGACATTATCTCTCATTAGGAAAGATGGGAACTTCCTCTGAAGAAAAATGGAATTCATTATGGTGGTATATCTGTTTTACCATAATAGAAGATGTGATGTTAGCGGTTCCACAAGTTTACACGTGGATATTGGCTTGGAAGTTATGCAAAGTGAATGACCAAAAAACTTCCAAGTGATCCAAATAGGTGACAAAAAGAAAAATCTTCGGATATGACATTCCAAGTAGTCTATTCTTTATGGTGGAGTAAGTTATAGTTCTTTAAGTTGAAAATTATGATTATCGATAAAGACAATGAATACAACCAGAGCTATGGATTCTTCAAATATAGTGTTTCCTAATTTTTTTTCCATATAATTATAATTTCTCAATTATTTTTCTGATTATTACTGTAGTTTTTCCCAACAATTCAAACTAATTGAAAATCAAACCATAATAAAAACCAACAGCAGTGGGCTGAGCCATATAAGGATGAGGGCCAGGGCCATTTCTGACTTCGACCGTTCTTTTAAATTACTTTTCAGAATACATTATTAATTATTTTTTTTTTCCTTTTAGTTATATATCTTTTTTTTTTATTATATTCTTAGGTTCACCCTTAACATTAATAATAATGGGTTTGTTCGCTCAAATTAGTAATTTAAATTGTTTTTTTTTTAAAAATCAAATATGTCCTTGTTTATGTATATATTATTTCATTTTCCCAATTTCTATATATATTTTATTTTGATATCAATAATTTTAAAAATCTATTTTAATGGTTGAAATTTTGAAAAATAATCACTCGTGGCTTAACTAGCTTGTTTTTTTTTTTTTTTTAAATATTAATCTTTAAATCCTATTTTCCATCAATTAAGTAATTGATAGCAAAATAATAACACATGCTATGAATTGAAGATCTAATCTCAACCTTATAAAAGGTAATCAATCAAAGTTTATATATAGAGAGAGAATTTTCATGTTGTCTACCTGTTAAGCGATACTCATTTACTAAATATCATTTCTTGAATTGTTATAGAGAAGAGATCAAAGCATCTGACTTTAGAAATCGGTATTTAATATCTCTAAAAAAATTCAACTATATTTTAGATCGATGAGTTGTTGTTATAAATTAAATAAGATTTTAGTTTGGAGAGTACTAATATAATTTGGGAACTACCATAAATCTTACCAAAATCTTGACACATTTATTTATGAAGATTTTCAAAAATAGAAAAATTAGAAAAACTATTTATACAAAATATCAAAATTTAATCTTCTATGATATAAACTGATAGAAGTCTATCAATGTCATGCTAAAAGAAGTCTATCTATATCTATCAATAATTTTTTTCTTTTTTATTATTTCTATAAATAATTCGACATTTTTTTCTATATATATATATATATATATGAAAACTTTCCTCTATTTATTTTGGTTAATTTAAATTTTTAGCATTATGAGATGAAGAGACAGGGCTTGCACCAACCACTGGGCCCATCCCATTCCAAGCCCACCATATCTTTTCATGTGTAATTATGTTTATTTATTCATTCATATTCTCTCTATCATACTCACCATCTATTTCATGTTTCATTTCATCACATCTAAATATCATACCCACCATCTATTTTCCTCTCTCTTTTCTAAAAATAATTAAAATTACATCAACTCCTTTTTGATATTTTCATTCAAATCTTCCAAACCCCTTTACAAAGTAATAAAAATCTATGCAAAACAACAACACTACTATCTTTTCTATAGCTACAACATTAAGTTATGGTTGCCTTTTGCAAAAAATAAAAAAAAAAAAAAATTTTAGTGTTCGGAACAAGGAGTGAAGTTGTGAAATCTATGGAGCTGCTTAATATCGGAACCCACAATATAGAATACTTTTTTAATACCTTAGGTTTTGAGTTTGATCCTTAAGTTCTGAGTTTGATTTTAATTTAGTACATAAGTTTCAAATTATTATAATTTTACCCTTAGATTTGAATTTTGTTTCAATCTGGTCTCTAGGTTTCAAAATTCATATGCTTAATCTCGGATTTTCATCAAATATTCACTTTTAGACTTTAGTGTTATTTTTTTTATTAAATAATTTAAAGTAGAAGAATAATAAAGAATTAAGTTTCACTATTATTTCATCGTTATTAAAATTAATTAAATACACTTCATAATTATTTTTAATTAATTAATAGACTAAGCAGAAAAGTGAAGTGAATATTTAGTAAAAAAATCGATTTTAAAAATTTAAATCTTGAAGCTTATAGACCAAATTAAAATAAAAATTCAAATCTCAAAAATAAATTATAACATTTTGAAACTTAAAAAATTAAATTGATATCAAATTCAAACTACCAAGATTAAATATATAATATTTTAAAACTTATTTTAACATAATTAAATGATGTAATTGCTCCCCCAAAAATGACATGAAAAATAATAAATTAATTATAAAATATATATAATATATATATATATATTATATATATATAATATATTTTGGACTAAAATTAAGAAGAAGAAGAAGAGGGCGCCATCCAAGTTTGCAAAGACCAAAGAAGCGCTCTTTCCAAAAATACCAACCGAGTGGAATTCCACCGACGAATAGGATACACCTGTAACCAAACAACCCCTTACACCGACAACCGGAAGATTTTCCTTAATTTTTGCCCTTTTCTTTTTTAATATATAATTAAAAAAAAACACGAAGCGGCCGATGGATAAAAATATCAAAGATTTAATCTAACGACGTCAACCTTTACTTTTTTCTAGTGACAGCTAATGAAAGCGACACACAGACAATCACAGGTTGCTGACTTAGCTGTCACTGGTCCCCACTCTTCCTACGTGGCTTCTTCTTACCCGTACGATCTGATCGTACGATTTTTTAATTTTCTTTTTCCAGGCTCTCACCGACGATCCCGTCTGGACTGTAGACTCCATAATTGGAGGGTGGGGCCATGCTGCCGGATTTTGACACGTGGCGAAATTTGAGAGGATTTAGAGGTGATGAATTGGACGTACACGTACTTTTTGCTAATTAATCTGCTCTTTGGTCTTTTTTAATCATATCATATGTGTGTTATATGATTAGTCGTTCACCCAATTAGGTGCTACCCTGGTTTACTTTTACATCCCCCAATTTGCCCACGTGAGTTGTCAACTCCTCTCTCTATATTCATTGGTTCATTTTTCTTTATTTTTTAACTTAAAATAGTGATTTTGTTTATGTGATGAAGTCATTAATTTTGTATACAAAGGTCATGTTTACCCAAGTAAAACACAATCCATCAATGATAATATAAAAAATAGGCTTTAATTGATTACGTCTGTTGTTGTTTACATGTATTCCGTAATAACTATGAGGTCTGCCTCCAAACTTGTAATCACAACGCATAATCAGATTGAAGAATTGATGATGCTCAATTTGATTGCATTTAAAAACTTATGTAAGACCTACTACCATTATCGTTACCATTACATTTACATATATTTAGTGTAATAGTACGAGAATTATGAATCTGCCACATTTATTATTACTACCACTACAGTTATAGTTACCGGTAGTGTCAAGTAGTAACGATAATTGTAAATGTGACTAATTCGTAATTGTAAGTAAATATGATCGAAAGCAATCTAATTACGTTTGCGATTCAGATTCATTATGATTGACCCATTAATGGAATCTCAATTTTCATTACAGATTGGTAAATGTGGTAAGTAGATTGGAAAATCAGAATGTGATCTCAAATGACAGCCTTAATATTTTTTTTTAAAATTAATGTTATTCCTATATTCAAAATTGAATTTTAATAAGCATAGATCATGTTATGAGCGAGATCGAGATGACACTAATATACAGGTCGTTTGCTCGATTCTTATGTGGATGAACGATCTAAACTATATCTTAGGTACATGTCACTTTGACGGGGAGTTGATTTGATCAAACGTGTTAGAAATATCGTCTCATGAATTAATTTCCAACGTGATAATCATTTTGGAATCCAACATGAACAAACTTGGTAGGAAAATAACTCATTTTATTCAAATCCCCTATATATAGTGAAACCACTGTTAGGAATGATTGTCAAAAGTTAGTTTTTATTAAGTAGTGCATTTATACCAAACTCTTTATGTGGGCGTGTAAAAAGTGTTTAAAGTGGTACTAAGACATCTCCTAACACACCCATTGTTATTTTGGATGAGCAAGTAGGTTCGACAAATCTATCCAAGAGGATCTATGACGACCACATGGTCAAAAATGAAAAAAAAAATAAGAAGCTTAAATCGAGACATCACTACTATTAACTTAATAATAAAAAATATGTTCCACGCTAGTGTAAGTACTTTGATCACATTTTTACTTTAGTTAAGTCGTCATCTCCACTTTAAATCTTACATGAAAACAAGTTTACTTGTACTGTTTCCAAAATAGTTTGCTTCAAATACATACAAACTTATTTGACAAAATAGATTCTAAGACAAAAGAAAATAATCAATAACATTATTTTGTTGTTTCTTGTGCATTGTTTGATGTACTATAGTTGAATTGTTTTACTTAACAGTTGCTAATAGTTTTTTTTGTCAAGTATTATTCCATTAATTATATTGGCTTTTAATATTAGTATATAGAAAAGTAAATAAAACCATGTTTACTAATATTTTTTAAATAAAAAAAAAATGTATAACTACTTGTATAAAATTGCAAATTAGTTTTAAAATATAAATTTGAAAATTATATATTCAAACAGTCTTGAGAAATCTCTATCTAACAATTTTTTAATACAATATATTTAGTTTAAATAAAAAAGTCAAGGGAAAGTATAATTAATTTTTTTATTATATTAATTAGAATGTCAACATATCTGTATAGATAGAGTTTTAAATACGGCAACTCAAGAGTTTGTTGCTTGCCCACTTCTCTATTTCTGAAGAATATGGTTTTCCTTAGCTCTCTCTAGGATAGGAATGTGTTGTTGTTTTTTCCCCATAAATTTTAATAATTGTAAAAGAGATGAATATTTTATAAATATGCAAAAAGTGTTTATTTTAGGATAAATTTATTGTATTAAATTGCACTATTCATGAAATTTTAGTTTATGAGTTTTCTTTTTAAAATTTTTGAAATGATACAAGTGAAAGAAAGAATGAGATGGAACTTACCAATGTGACTGTCATACTTATTAGATAACCTCTTAAAAGTTGTTTGGGGTACTGAGTGAAAGCTTATTATAATCTGTAGATTATTGTAGTCTGTGTTTAGGATGCAGATTAAAATAATTTTACTATAACAAACGAGGTTAAAATAACCCTTAGTCTACATTATTTTAACGCACTCAAAGGTCGACTGGGCTATAACTCACTCCAAGTTGGAGCTTGAACATCCCATTCATTTTGAAAATCTATGTCAAGTTTTAAAATTTTTGGTGCAAGGAGTTCGGGACAATACGATTAAAAACATCAATTTCATGGCTTATTAATTCATTCGTTGTAAACCTCATGATTAAACAACTCTCTAAATTAAACAACTTCACTCATTACTCCAAATGTCTGGATGTTGTTTTGTCTAAAAAATATTTAGGTTTAGGATTGCCAAAAGAAAAGGAAAAAAAGTTGAGTAAAATATTTAAAGGACAAACAAAGTTTTTTTTTTTTTCACAAAACTCGCTTTTTCAGAATACAGATTTTTTTTTTTTTTTTTTTCGGGACAAACATTTATCCACGAGCAACGGAGTAGGTAATATTAATTTATTTTATCTTAACTTGGTTTATCCAAACAAAGATTTTTATTATTATTATTATTATTTAAAAAAAAAGGTGAAATAGCTCCTTTTTTTTATCATTATTATTCTTACGAGTTGGAGATCAAGTGATAAAATATTAGTATTTTAATTTTGAGTTTATTTTCAATTTAATCCCTAAATTTCAAAGTATATTATAATTTTTTCTTTAAAATTTGAATTTTGTTTTAATTTGATCTTTAGATTTCAAAATTTACATTTCTAACTCGATTTCTCACTAAGTATTAACTTTCTGTTTATTAATTAATTTAAAATAATTATAAATTGAATTTTTAAATTTTATTTTAATAGTGGAGAAAAATAGTTAAACTTAATTAATTGTAATTATTTTAGTTCTTCTAAATTAATTTGTTGACATTATCCCTAAAAATTGAAAAAGTGAGTGTTTAGTGAAAAAAATGATGTCAAAAGTGAAAATCTTAAAACCTAGGACTAAATGGAAACAAAATCTCAATTCTCAAGGATAGATTGTAACATTTTGAAACGACTAATTAAATTGAAATCAAATTCAAAACTTAAGGACTAAAAATATAACATTTTGAAACCTATGGATCAAATAGAAACTAAATCCAAAACTTTGGACTAAAAAGGAATTTTTTCAAAAATAGAAAAATAAGGGAAACTCTTTACACAAAATAGCAAAATTTTAATCTTCTTTGACATAGATTGATAGAAGTCTATCTATCAGTGATTGAAACTAGAAGAGGTCTGTAACTAATAGACGCTTCTATCAGTGTCTATCAATTTTTTCTTTTTGCTATTTCTATAAATAATTTGACATTTTTTTTATTTGTGAAAACTTTTCGATTAAAAATGATTTTTTCCGCATATACATATAATTTTTTGATCCTAAGATCACATGAATTTTCTCTTTTCCAATAATAAAATCTTACAGAAAAAAAAATCAATTAATACACTCAAATTAAGATGTATTAATTACAACATTAAACTAATAATCGTGTCAATAAAAACAATAAAAACTTTGAAAAATAGTTCAATTTATATTTGACGAGAATTTCGATTTAATATGGTTAATGCATAATTTTCACATTTGTAATACTTTCTTTAAATGCAAATATTTCCACAATAATAGGAAAAAAATATTGGGATTTAGAAACAATTACACCATATTTTGATAGGATTTTGGTACAAGAGTATACAACATTATTTAGGTAATTTTGAGTTGACTATAAATGGAGTCAAGTGAAAATAATTACAAATTTACTTTATCTTAAAAAAACAACAATTTTACCAAAGTTTAAACTTTTAATTATACCATTATTATTTTGATGCTTTAATTGATAAAGGACTATGAAAAGTTTATTCTTTTCTCTCCCATTTTGGATAACCTTTTACGAAAAAGTATGGTTAGTACCTAATTTCTTTTTAATCTTTCCATATTAGTGTTTTCATATATAAAAAATTTCAATTTAATCTAGTCTTTTCTTTCAAGATAATGAATAATCTTTTGAAAAAACATGATATAATATTTTTTTTCTTTTGAATCTAAAGATAATAAATAAAATATGCGATATGTAGAAAAAGGATTAGATGTTTTTATAAACAAAAATTGATAACATAAATTTTTATGATGTTATTTTAACATCTTCCCTTTAAATCATTCGATGATCAATTTATATCTCTTATAAAAATCAAGTCATGTAACTTTTTTTTTTTTTTAATATGCTAAAAAGATAGTTGGTTAAAATTGCATGGATTAAAATGAAAATTTGTCAAGATTTGTATATGAAATTAGAAATTATGGTAAAATTTAGGAACTTAAAAAAAAACTCTAAAACAACTATTTTTATTGTACAATAAATATATATATATATATATATATATTTGTTATTATGAATAATTCAAATGACTTAATTTTATTTTATAATCAAATGGTCATAGATGTACATATGTTTCTCCCTATGTAAATTTATTTATTATTATTATTTTTTAATATATAATATTATTATACAACAACAAGAATGATCCCATAGTTCAGGATCAAGGCACCAAGGTAAAAAAAGTACCTACAAAGACCCACATTGACGAAAAGACAGAACCAACAAAAAGAACATACGAGCAGATAACAAAACAACCAGAAGAACAAAAACATCCCACAATCTGAGCACCTCAAAAATTGAACATACAGAGATAAAGTGTTTATTCAATTCAATAATAATTTTTAGTATTAATGTGAATGTGATACATTAATTGTTAAAATTGAATAAATTAGATAATATTTTCTAAACAACAAATTTACAAAATCACCATTGCATCATGACCTATTGGAAATAAACTAAACAAAAAAATGTTAGTATACAATAATATTTCTAATAATAGAAAATTAAATAAAGTCCTTTTTTCTTTGAAATTATTATTTTTTTTAAAAAAAAGGAGTCTTAATTATTTATACAATTAAAAGTGTTTATTCAATTACTAAGTATATGCTTTATTGACCAAATAAGAGAGATTTGATATCATACCTTAGTTTTCATTATTCAATAATTAATTGAGTAGAGGTAAAAAATTATTGAGACATCGTTCAATATATTTATATATATGATATATATATATTTTTTTGAAACGGTTTAATAATTTGTTAAAGATGAGTGAATGATTATTGAGTATTATATTTGTTTTTTTAAAAAAAAAAATTAATTGTTCCAATTTTTTTGGGACAATCTAAGTAAATGAAAGAATTAACAAAACTAGAATCGCAAGATTTTCTTCTCGAATAATTTTTGAGGCCATGCATGTTTAATTTATGCTACATAATTTTTTTTAAGGAAAAAAAAATACAAGGATAATTTTTAAATATAAAAAAAATGAAGTAACATATTTATAAATATAACAAAATTTTACTGATTATCTGTAATATACTGCGAAAGATTACTATTTGTGTCTATTAGACAGATAGACACAGATGGTAGTCTATCATGATAATCCAGATAGATTATTTGTAAATATTTTTTCTAGTTTTATCATTTAAAATATTTTTTTCATAACATAAAATTTACCTAATTTTTTATAATTAATTTTTATTTTTATTGGAAAAAAATTTATGTTATGAAAGAATATTAGATCATAAGATTTGAAACATTAAAAAACATGAATGACATGAACATTGCCTTGAATCCCAATCTTTGTTAATTTGTTTCTCACACTTGTACATAAATAAATAGGTTGTTTTCAAATATAGAAAAATTGGTCAATTTATTTACAAACATAACAAAATGTTCTATCAAATAGTTTTTGCTATATTTGAAAATATTTCTAGTTGTTTTGTCATTTAAAACAATCACCCTAAATAAATAAATACAATTATTTTATTTTAATCCTAGATAATAAAATTTATTTATAAAGTCTCTTATTTTATTATTATTTAACCAATTATGATAAAAGATAATTTTAATGGATTAAATTTATGATTTATTGAAAGTATAGAACTAAAATTGGACAGAAACTAGATAGACTAAAATTGTACACAGACCAAAATGATTCTTTTAAGTGACAAAAATGGTATTTTAACCCATAGAAACTTTTTTGAAGTAAATGAACCAAAATATGCTTATATTATGTTTCTCTTAAATAATTTACTAATTATGACAATAAATATTAAAATAGTTCTTCAATCCTTACAAAACATTGTAGTAAAACAAAATAATAAATAAATACTAAAATAGTCTTCCCATAAAAATTATAAATTATGAAAACAAAATATTTGAAAGTTTAGATACCATAATAAAATAACCATAAAAATTTAAACGGTCAAAATAAGATATATACCTGAAATTCACAAAGAGTTCGTACCCATCAACTTGTTCTCAAGTCAATATCTAATCAAATTAAACTAATGGACCACGTTGTTTGTTTATTTAACTCTGATCTCATAAAATAGACATGAAATATGAAAAATCAAAATTTTTATAGAAACCATATGTTTTAGAATTCTTTAAGAAAAAGATATTGCAATTTGAACAATATTAGATAAAAATTTAAATTTATCATCTATAAATTAAATATGTTATTAATATCATGATCAATTAAATTATGATATAATCGAACTAACTAATTAAGACATATTCAAATAATTTTTGGTAACATTTTGATTAAAATGCAATGGATTAAACCTATACATTTGTTTCAATTATAGAGGAAACTTTCCATTTTTTCCCATCATAGCATCTCAAATCAATGAAATTATTAAGAGCATCCAAAGCAAAAAGGTCAATATCTCTAATGGGTGGGTGAGAGGGAAGGAGATTTTTGGAATTTTCTTTGGAACAAAAATTAATATAAAAATAAATATTTCATAGTAAATTGCAAAGAAAAAGAACATTCCATCTTGAACCACTCAAAGTTAATAATCAACTAATCATGTAGAAAATTTCAAGTAGGTTAGCCCCTATTTTTCTTTAATATTTCACTTACTTTCTCAAGCAATCAATTCACATAGATAACACTTTGATTATTCTCTCATTTTTATGGTTGAAAATTGACATTATAAAAACTAACATCCTTCTTGGGTAAAAATGAATTTTTTTTCCCATTTAAAGTTATAGTTCATTATCTTTTTAAATATGGATTTATTTTCAAATAATACTCAATGACATGGGAAATAAAGAAATTGTATAATTCCTCATTTTGACATAATTACAAGTAATTTTGAAGGTGCGAGATTGAATTACTGACCTTTGAAACGATAATTAATATTTTATCTACTTGATTCATAACACGTGTTAGAATTTCTATAAGTAATTTATTTTTTTCACTTAGTCAACTTAATCTTAACAATAAAATAATAGACGTCAAATCTCTCAATGGAAAAACAAACTTGAGTGAATTTGTCATTTTAATGCAAGCAAGAGTCTATGTCTAGGATATGAAGAGTTGCTTCATGTACTGTCATCTATCATCTTTGACGAGAGCATAACCTTCGTGTCTAATGATGCTACATCGTGTTTTACTAAGTGATTTGTCAAAAGTTATTATGTCTGATGAGTTCTTTTGCTATTTTTACTTGACTTGGAACTTCTGTTGAGAAGGTTCATTTAAGTTCGTTCCTTGTAATATGTTTCCTTAAGCTGAGTTTAGTTTTTTCTTTTCTTTTTCTTTTTCTTTTTGTGGTTGGTGTTTGTTTGTATCTTGATCTATGACGTCTCTCTTTCTAATATCAATGAAAGTGTCAACTTCATTTACGATGTTACACCTCTTGTTACTTTTCATCAAAGTAAAAGTGCATGCTTATAAAGTTTAGAATTTCGTCGATAAGAATTTTACGATCTACAAATTATTAGATCACCATACTCACACAATTTAATAAAATCAACTAAAAAAAATCTTTAATATCACTTGATAATAGCACAACCTCTCAGGTAGATGTTACATCATTTTCATTATATAAAATAGACACTCATTATTATCATAATTTCAAACTCAAATTATTATGGTTAGATGTCGTGTCACTAAAAGGAGTGGTTTGTTTAACAAATTAATTATTAGATTACATGAATGTATTTAATGATTTTTGTATCCATGAAACAAATACAAATATAAAGTTAAATATGTTATCAATTACAAATCCTAAAGCACCATAGTTACGTGAAAATCATCCACAAATGATTATAGATTTCAATTTATATTATTCATGAGCTATTTTGAGTATTTTTTATTCCTTTTTCTTCCACTTTGTTTAAATCATTACTTGAAAAATAAAATAGCATGATTTGGGGTATTTTCTTTTTTCATTAAAGCAAATCAAAAGAAAGTCCAATATTTAAGTATATATCTTTTTATTGTTGGGGAAAGAAAAATATAATCGGAACAAGGTTATTTTCAAATATTGAAAAATAGTCAATTTATTTTTAAATATAACAAAATATCACTATCTATCAGATAGACATCTAACAGTATTTAATAGACAGAGATAAATACTAACAGTAATATCTCTGTCTATCATATACTTATAGATGTCATTAGTGTCTATCTCTATCTATAACTGATAAACAGTGACATTTTGCTTATTTAAAAATATTTTCATTAATTTTGCTATGTAAAATAATTATCCCTATTTAAATGCCTATTTATGTATTTAGCTCTCTTTATTTTATTTTATTTTTTTTTCAAATGCAACTAATTGGCCCTTATTGGCTCTATCAAAAGAGCCTTTTTTTTTCAAATAAATAATAACACAAAATTAGTTATAGTTTATAATTACATTTGATCTCTAACTTAATTTGTTGATCTATATACTTATAAGAAATTAAAATTCATTAAATCTTAACAATATTTTGGAAAATTATCATAAATAATTTATTCAAGTTTTCACTTTCAAAATTAACATTATTTTTGCAAATTGGTTAGTTTTTGTCCATTCATCTCGAACAAGATCGGTCACCGATATTTATTTAAAAAACCAACTTTTTCTATTGTTTTAGGCCTACTCGATAGATCTCAGTCATTACACACCGAGAATTTTTTTTCAAATATTATTTAACCTCCCCAAATTCGGTTATTTGTTCAAATATTATTTAAACTCCCCAAATCTTGTACTAAATCTTATATAATTTCAAATTTTCTACAAATAAGCAAGGAATATTATATCAAATCTTTACTTCAACTTTTCAAAATTTAGTATAGTTTATGTTTTCACATTTATATTGAATTTCTAAATTATCCAAATAGTCTTCAAGTGATGGACTTGTGATTTTAAAATTTTGAAAAATATCAGATTTTGAAAAAAAAAAAAAAAAAAGGTAAAATATGAGAAATATATAAAATCTTGCTGTTAATTTGCCCAAAAATTCATCAAGAAAGCTAAATATATAGAATCTCAATGTTAATCCGTCTAAGATTAATCTTATCTATTTTCTTTTTCTTTTCTTTCTTTCCTTTTTTTTTTCAAAAATTTAAAAAATCACCTAAGATCCATATAAACAAATTCATTTGGATAATTGGTAAATTGAATTAGAAATTATAAATTGCATTAAAAATTTAAAAAATTACGTATATTTGGCAAAAATAACCGAATTGGCAGAAAATTTAAAAATATATAAGATTTGGTATAAGATTTGGGAAGATTACCTAATATATTTGATAAAATTGGTAGAATCTTGGTCTAATCGACTCGAATTGTATCAAAAAGGCTGAAACAATCAATAAGTTAGAAAAAAATATAATTTTTAACTAAATCTCGTTGCACGATCTCGTCCGAGATTAATCGAGAAAAACTAGTTGAACGAATTACCAAAAAAACGTGCTAATTTTGAAAAATGAAAACTCGAAGGGGCTATTTCTAATAATTTTCCCAATATTTCTCACAACATAACTTAAAAATCGTTAAAAAATACTTCAAAGCATTGTGATAAAATTAAATTATATGAACTAAATCATTACAAACTTAAAATCGAATTCAAAGAAAGTTGAGAACCAAAAAGTAAATTTTATTTAATGAAATGGCTTGAAGGGGAAACCATAGAAAATCCCATATTTGCCCATCCACCCCCTTGAAAAAGATTATTTACAATGTTTAATATGTATAAATAGAGAGAGTACTACTTGGACAAATATGGTGGAGTTGTGGACAAGTAATCTAAAAAGCTAATCCAAATAGTTCCCTATGTGTATTATATGAATTATTCTATCTCAAATATTATTGATTGATTCTTTATGCTTTTATTTTTTTTTCTTCTTCTTCCATTGTGTATTGCTTCAACTTTTTCAATTTCTTCTTCATTAAGAGATGAATCCACACACTTCTTAATCTAAAATCACTTTCCTCCTCAAGATTACACACCCATATTGGCACCATAATTTTAATGCAATAATTAATAATAATAAAAAGTAGATGAAACAATTTTCTAAAACATATATGATCTTTTGGTTTCAATATACTTTTGAACTATTCTAAGTTAGAATATTGATGATTGAAAATGACATATCAAAGTTGAATTTGAGATGATTGAAAACGACTTCACAATTTAAAGTTTCTTTGGAATTTTAATGGTATATCCTATTAGATAATTCAAAGTAATTTTGAAAATGTTTTTGATAATTTAAAGCATTTAAATGTTTCTTTTCAAAATCTTTTTTTTCTTCAAAAATTTAGTCAAGTACTAATAAAATTGGTTTTGGTTTTTTGGGATCTATTCAATTTTAGTTTTATGTATTTTTAAACGTAAATTTAGTTCATGTACTTTTAATAAATCTTGAAATAGTTTTATAGGTTAGTTTGAAGATTGTTTTTTTTTTTTTTTTTTTTACAAAGAGTAGTAACTATTAACATTGTTTCTATATATTTTGGGCAAACATATTCAGATTGTTTCTTTTTGTTACATGAAAATTATTATTATGTAGCGAATTTTGATAAAACAAAATAATTAATTTTAAATAAATAATTTTAAGATTTATTGAAAATATAAAAACTAAGTTTAGACATTTGAAAGAATAAATACTAAAATAGAATGAAAAGGGCGTATAGAGCTTAGAATAATATTTTAACTAAGTTAGTAATAGTTTCTTAAAATACATAAAGATATACCTAATTCCATTTTTCTTTTGTATTTGTAAAGGTACATAATCCAAATTGAGACACTTTACCTGAAAAAGTATAATATGACATAATTGACATATGTATAAATAAAATAATATTTCTCACAATTATTTAATTTGCAACTATAAATGATTTTACCAAACAAAAATGATCCTTAATATATTAATTAGGGACAAAATCGAAAAAATAGTCGAACTAAATCATATAATTATTGCAAAACGATAGCCTAAATCACGCATGCATATCTTTCTAAATATATAATATAATAAAATATAATATAAAAACATTTTTAAAAACAAAATATTTTTTTTTCAACTATATGTCGGGTAGGAAATAGAATCTCTCACTTTGAAATTGATAATATAAGCACGGCTGCAGTTTAGACACTATTTTCATCTAAGTTTATTTTTGGAATTTGGCTAATAATTCAACCATTATACTTGAATATAATGCAAATTGTAAGAAATGTGGATAATTTTCAAAAACAAAAACAAAAAAGCCAAATAGTTATCAAAACGGCCTAAAGTATTATAAAATAAAAATTTGTAACATCTAATTATTAAAAAAAGAAAAAATAAATAATTACAAGCTTAGTTGCTTAACATCTTGTGTTGATTGGGTCCTAAATTTTTGAAGTGTATAATAGGCATAGTGTTTGATGGTCATTTAGGTCCCGTTTTGTAACTATTTGGTTTTTGGTTTTTGTTTTTGAAAATTAAGTCTATTTCATCTACATTTCTTACTATGTTTTGCATCTTTCTTAAGTATAATCATTGAATTCTTAACCAAATTTCAAAAACAAAAACAACTTTTTAACTTTTTTTTTTTTTTTTTTAATTCTCAAAATTTGGCTTGTTGGTTAAACTATTGTTGAAAGGTAGATAACAAATGAAAAAAAATTAGAAGTGGGAGTAGTGTTCATAAGTTTAATTTTCAAAAACAAAAACTAAAAATAAAATGGTTACTAAAGTGACCTTAGATTTTAGCTTTTAATTTTTAAAAATTTTGGTTGTCTTTCTATATTCTTATAGTATTTTTTATATGTACAAAATATTTAAAATCAAAGTCAAATTCCAAAAAAAAACATGTTTGTGAAAGTTACATTTTCTTTAGTTTCTTAAAACACAACTTTGATTTGAAAACATCCCTAAAAAATATATATACAAAATAAAGAAACTCATATATGGAATTAGTGTTTATAAGCTTAACTTTTTTTTTTTATAAAAAAAAGTAATTATCAAATGAGGTACTTCTACCGATTAATTTCTTTGTTTCTTTTCTACTCTTTAGAATTGTTTTTAGAAACATATTGTTTTGAGAACTAAAAGAAAAAAACATTTTTTAAAAAAAATTCTAGTACTTAGTTAGAAAATATGAATATCATGGCAATGCTACAAAGAAAACATGCATAATGTTTCAAAAACAAAAACCCTAAACTTTCGCTTATGTGTCATATAGGTCTCTAAAATCTTATAAAATTCACGTATTATCGATCACAAATTTAAACTTTGTATCCAACAAAACAATAACATTTCAACTTCACCTCAAATACATCCCTGAAATATTAAAAAAATCTCAAACTAATCGGTCAATAAGCTATTAGACACAACTTTACTAAATTCAAAGTTCTAATTTTTCAGAAAAGTTTAAAGACGCAATACCAAAGTTTAGGGTAATGTAGCATGAAAAATAATAGGACTAATAATAATGTAGTTTTCTTTTTGGACAGGATATAGAGCGTAAGAATCGAACATCTAACTTCAAGGTTAATAGTCAAAACGTATACTAACTGAGCTATGTTCGTGTTAATAATAATAATAATAATAATAATAATAATAATAATAATAATAATAATAATAATAATGTATTGGCCCTAGCGTCGGTGCATAAAGGGTATTGAGAGAGATCTTTTAAAGATTTTGTCTCTCTCATTTGCTTTTTGCTTCCTTTTGATGGAAAAAATAAATAAAAATAGATGGTAGGTAATGTGTCTTAGAAACCCACCACTTTACATTCCAATGGTTTTGAGGGGTCCTTTTTTTCCCTTCTTCACCCACCATTTTTGGTCCCCCAATTTCTTCTACCATTTTTTTTTTCCATTTCTTTCATTTCTAATGTTTGTTTGGGACCAATTCATACTCACTCCCTTTTCTTCTTTTCTTTTCTTATGAGATTTAGATTCTTCCCTTCCATAAAATCACTATGGGTGTTTAAAAAGTAAGATTGATGTTTTTTAGTCATGACGCTCACGAATTTTTTAGACCAAACAGCGAGCAAAACTTCACTTTCCCAAACTCTAACTTCTTAGGTCAAACACCACTCAAAACAGATCAAGTCGAATTATTGGAACTACGCTCATGTTTTTTTAGTACAAACTATGCTCATGTTAGCAAAAAAAAAAAAAAAAATAATAATAATAGTTTAAAGTTTTAATTGATACAATCAAAATAAGCATAACTGATCAACTGGCATAAATTTTATACTATTAAAATCAAACATTCAATTCCTCCACCTATTATAAAAGAAGAAAAAAGAAAAGAAAAGAAAAAGTCAACTGTGACTACCCAATGTTTAGGGGGTATAAATGAATTTTCCAACATTTTTCAAATTTTTTTTCTTTAATGGAAAGTTATTGCAATATAGTAGATTACTAGGTAAAGTACAACCATTATAAAAAATTTCCACTATAAACATTGGAGTTGTATCAATTTAAATCTTGAACCTTCGTAAATGTATCAACTAACATAACATGCGGAATATATTGTAGTTCAATTAAAATTCTAAATTTTTATAAGTTATTTAGACTCTTTTATTAAAATTATATTTGAAAACTGTTCATGCATTAAATTCTTACACATATGTAGACTTCTTAAAATGTCGAATTACTAAAATGGATTATTAGAATTGATCCATAGAGAATTTTCAAATAAAATCTTAATCGAGAGTCTAAATTGATTATCATATGAAAGTTTAAGGGGTTGAATTGATAAATTTATAGGTCTCGCATGATGTTTGTCTAAATAGAACATAATGACAGGTGTAAATTGATATAAAGTTTGGGATTAAATTGATACAACATTCAAAATTTTGAGATAAAATTTAATCTAAGTATTATTTAAAATTAATTAATTGACATGAACACTAAAGATTGAAATAGGTATTTAGTGAAAGTCTTGAAACCCTAGAGACCAAATTGAGACAAAACTCGAAACACAAGAGTAAAATTGTAAAATTTTGGAACTTAGAGACTAAATAGAAATCAAATTCAAAACTTAACAATTAAATGTGTAAGATTTTGAAACCTAAAATCGGAGTGAAAATTAGACCAAAAAAATTAGAAATCAAAAGGGTTTTTTCCTCTTAAATTTGTTAAATGAGTCATACGACATAAATATCAATATATAACCACATATCTATTATAAATATTATAAAAAATAGATGCCCACTAGATACTCATGCTTAGTGTTCATTGACCATGTGTCATGCCATCATTTTCCAAAGTGTTATCCATGTGTAGGATTGGCAAAAATACCCCGGAATCGGGTCCCCGCCCCGATCGAGGTGAGGAATTCTCGATTTGACCGAGGATGGGGTCAAACTGGGTCCCCGTCCCCAATTGAATTTATTTTTTATTTTTAATTATAAATAATATATAGAAATGGGGATTTCCCCGCGAGGACCCGTTTCCCCAACGGGGATGGGGAAAATACCCCCTGCTTGGACGAGGATGGGGAGTCCCCCCACTCCAGCCTGGCCCCGTTACCAATCCTATCCACGTGTCTTGTAAATACTCATTCTTAGTGTCCATGTAATCCAGCTCCCACTTGCCAAATTGCCTATAAATAATGGCATTTGGTAGGTTTTGAAAGACATACATATTGGGCAAATTTCATACTTGGAGAAAGTGGAGAAATTTAAGAATTTTCTCATTTCTCATTTTGTTAATTTACTTAATTTATTTATTTATAAATTATGTTTATTTTAATATTTATTTATTTTATTATTGTATTATATTTATTTTAATTTTTTATTTTATTACCATCCGTGTTCCTGTTGTACTCCTCAAACTAACAACATGTTATCAGCACGAGCTCCTATCTTTTTTCCGCTAAAGGTAAGTCCTAAAGGTATGTCGATTTTTCCCTCTTCGTTATAATTAATAAATTTAATGTTATTTTTCATATTTAATATCTATTAAATTTCTAATAGTGCTTCCATGAAAAATCTCATAAAATTAGAATTATTCGCTCTTGATATCAACGACAATAATTATTTGTCATAGGTGCTTGATGCCAAAATCTATCTGGATGCTATGAATCTTGGAGAGACTATTAAATAAGAAAATACAATATCCATTCAGGACAAAGCGAAAGTTATGATTTTCTTTCGTCATCATCTGGATTGAAAATGGAATACCTTATGATAAATGATCCCTATATCTTGTGGAAAATTTTGAAAGAGAGATATGATCATCTAAAAATAGTTATTCTTCTTAAAACACGTTATGAGTGATGCACTTGAGGCTACAAGATTTCAAATCAGTAAGTGATTACAACTCTAGATTATTTAAAATCAGTTCCAAATTATTATTATGTGGAGAGAAAATTATTGATGTTGATATGTTAGAGAAGACATTTTTTACATTTCATGTCTCGAATATGCTCTCGCAACAGCAATATCAAGAGAAAGGTTCTAATAGTATTTCTGAACTAATTTCATATCTTCTCGTGGCCGAACAAAATAATGAGTTATTGATGAAAAATCATGAATCTTGACCAACTGGAACGACACCATTCCCTGAAGTGAATGCTGTGAATTTTAATAATAATTGTGGTCGAGGTCGAGGTCGTGACTGTGGCGAAGGAAGAAATAATTATCATTTTCGTGGTGGTTTTTTTAATCATTCAAATTTCAAAAGAACCACACAAAATGATGATCACAAAGGAAAAGTTCCACGATATAAGAGTTCAAAAAGTATTGAAAATAAATGCTTTCGATGTGGAATGACTGGACATCGATCACATATCTGTCGTACGTCAAAACACTTAATTGATCTTTATCGAGCCTCCCTGAAGGAAAAAGAGAAAAATATGGAAGCAAATTTTGCATACTAGGATAATTACATATTTGACCCATCTCATATGACAACTTTGGATGTGATGGACTTCTTTGAATCTCCTAAAGAGAAAATCGACAGAAATGATGGAACATCAAGTGTTTCATTTGACTTTGAAAATATCTAGATTTAATGTTGTTTTTTTCCTCTTAGTAGATGTTAACCTTTGTATATTTCAAATATTGTTTTTCTTATCGTTATTATTTTCTTTTAGGGAAGAAACCTAGATCATTTTTATATACTAGGTGACTAAAAAATGAATAAAAAAAATCTATGTCTGGCAGACAGTGCAACTACACATACAATATTTACAACTAGAAAATATTTTTCCAAACTGACAATGTTGGAAGCAAAAGTCAATACAATATCAGGTTCTGCAAAACTGATTGAAGGCTTTGGAAAAACAAATATTGTTTTGCCTAGAGGAACTAAATTTATAATTGACAATGTATTGTTCTCTAGTCAATCAAAGAGAAATCTACTTAGTTTTAAAGATATGTACTGCAATGGTTATCGTATTGAAACTAATAGTAAGAATAATGTGGAATATCTACATATCATATCCACTGTCTCAAATGAAAAACGTATACTGAAAGAGTTGTCTTCTTTATCTTCTGGATTATATTATACTCATATACGAGGAATTGAAACATATGCAACAATGAACCTGAAGTTCATGAATCCAGACATATTTACAATTTGACATGATAGATTAGATCAGCCAAGGTTTATAATGACGAGGAGAATTATTGAGAATTCAAATGGACATCGATCCATTGAAGAGCCAGAAGATTCTTCAATCTAATGAATTATCATGTGATACTTGCTCTCAAGAAAAATTGATAAATAGACCATCACCAGCTAAAGTGGGGACTGATTCACCTGCATTTTTAGAACGAATCCATGGTGATATATGTGGACCTATTAACCCAACAAATGGTCCATTTAGATATTTCATAGTATTAATAGACGCATCCAGCAGATGGTCACACGTGTGCTTATTATTAAGTTGAAATCTTGCATTTGTAAGATTACTTACTCAAATAATTAAGTTAAGAGCATAACTTCCCGATTATACAATTAAGACCATTCGTCTTGATAATGTTGGTGAATTCACGTCCCAAGATTTTGATAATTATTGTATGTCAATTGGGTTAAGTGTTGAACATCATGTAGCTCATGTTCATACACAAAATGGATAGCAAAATAAATCATAAAACGTTTGCACTTAATTGCTATAAGAGCTAAGCTTCCTACATCTGTATGGGGACATGCTATTTTGCATGTAGCGTCACTCGTACGCATTAGGCCAATATCTTATCATAAGTACTCACCATTACAATTAACTTATGGTCATGAGCCAAATATTTCCTATTTGAGAATTTTTTGTTGTGCAGTATATGTTCCAATTGCTCCACCACAACGTACTAAGATGGGTCCTCAAAGGAGGTTAGGAATTTATGTTGGATATAATTTTCCATCAATTATCAAATATCTTGAACCCCTGACGGGTGATGTATTTATTGCACGATTTGTCGATTGTCATTTTAATGAGACAAATTTTCCAACACTAGGGGGAGGAATTAAGAAGTTGGAAAAAGAAATTATATGGAATGCGTCGTTATTGTCTCATTTAGATCCTCATACAGATCAATGTGAACTTGAAGTTCAGAAGATAATTCTTTTGCAAAATATAGCAAATTAGTTACCATAAGCATTTATAGATGCAAAGATAGTAACTAAATCACAAATACCATCTGTAAATGTTCCATTGAAAATTGATATCCCAACACAGCAAGTAGTCACTAATGAGTCCGGAATACACCAGAAGCGTGGTAGACCAGTTGGGTTGCAAAGATAAAAATCATTGAAAAAGAAAAAACAATAAATAGTCAAGAAGATTTGGTTGAGGATGTAAATATCCATAAAAAAATCATCGACATAACTAGTGAGAAAGGTAAAATACCTAAAGATAACAATGAGATTTCAATAAACTATGTCATGACAGGAAAAAGATGAAACCGAACTCATGTAGTTATTGACAACATTTTTTGCGTATAATGTTAGTCTTGATATTATATTTGAAAATGAGGATTCTAAACCAAAATCCGTTGAAGAATGTCGACATAGAAAAATGGCTTCAGTGGAAAGAAGCAACCGAGGTAGAATTAAACTCACTTTCAAAACGTCAAGTTTTTGGACCAGTAATCTGAAGACCAGAAGGTGTCAAATTTATGGGATACAAATGGGTATTTATGAGGAAAAAAAATTGAAAATAATGAGGTCACAAGATATAAAGCAAGACTAGTTGCACACGGTTTTTCACAAAGACTTGGTGTTGATTATGAGAAGACTTATTCTCCGGTGGTGGATGCAATTACATTAAGATATTTAGTTGGTCTGACTATTATAAAAATATGGACATGCATCTTATGGACATAGTCACAGTATATTTATATGGATCTCTTAATAATGATATTTATATGAGAACTCAGAAAGATTTAAGGTACCTGAAACGTATAAATCAAATTCCCAAGAATTGTATTCAATAAAGTAACAGAGATCGCTATATGGATTGAAACAATCAAGTCGAATGTGGTACAATCGCCTAAGTGGATATTTTTTGAAAGAAAGATATCAAAATAATCCAATATGTCCATGTGTTCTTATAAAGAAATCACAGGATTCGCTATTATAACTATATATGTTAACGACTTAAATATAATTGGAACTCCTGAAAAGCTTTCAAAGGCAATAGAATATCTTAAGAAAGAATTTGAGATGAAAGATCGTGGATCAAAACAAAATTTTGCCTTGGTTTTCAAAGTGAGTATTTAGCAGATAGGATATTTGTTCATCAGTCAACTTATACAGGAAAAGTTTCAAAAAGATTTTATATGGACAAAACAAATCTATTGAACATTCCAATGGAAATTCTTTCACTAGATCTAAAGAAAGATATATTTCGATATTGAGATAATACTGAAGAACTTCTTGATCCTGAAGTATCATATCTTAGTGGAATTGGTGCACTTATGTATCTTGCTAATAATACAAGACCAGATATTGCATTTTCAATAAATTTATTAGCAAGATATAGTTATTCTCCAACTAAAAGACATTGAAATGGAATTAAGCATATACTCCGTGTTCGAATCGAGAATCGATGTAGTTAATTCGACTCCAAGCCAAAACAAAAGAAAATTTGTAAAATCACCAAACTACTTCTATTATTACTAAAAATTACTACTAAAACGTAGCAATAGTGGTAAGTGGGGGGGGTCGAACCACAGAGAAGCGAAGAATTAATTTATTTTGGGTTAGATTTGACCGTGGAAAAACAGTAAAAACTGGGTTTTGGTTTTTAGTTTTGAAATTGAAAACATACAAGAAAAGGAAATTGCAAGGGATATATGGAATGGTAATGGATTCATCTAGTTCTCGGATCAAGTAGTCATTTAATGTAAATTAAATTATCATTTTCTGCCAAAATATCATGTATTTGAATTATGCATGCATAGCTACCCGATCGATGTGAATTAACTAATCTCTACAAAGGTTGAAAATCAATTAATCTGAACCAATCGAGTGTCCTAATTCGTAATTAAGGCTTGAAAGACCGTGTCCTAACTAACCTACATGCTCTTAGATGCAATTGGGTCCTTAGCGGCCATAAAGAACTAGAAATACATGCATAAAGAACAAGGATTCAACTATGTTGATTAAGTGCCAGGAAAGCCATGTTTAAATAATCAATTTATTCTTTAAATCTAAATTAAACGTGTGATGCAAAGATTCAAGGTCAGTCTATACACCTAAGCATGTTCATCTAATTAGTGCTACAATGGTAAATTCAAAGCATGGACGATTACAAGGATACGTGTGAGCCTGAATTTAACTAGCTAAGATATGCAATCGTAATAGGGACGTCAATCCAGCACATGAAAGCAAATCTAAATCATGTGAGATTCAAGAAAAAAACACAATTATAATCTAAAGCACAAAATTAAAAAGAAAATTCATCAAAATACAAGAACGCTTAATCTAAAAACTAAATGAAAGATTACCTCATCGATTCATAGACAAATCAATAGAATACAATCCAATATACGTCAATAATTCAAAAATAAAATAAAAACTAAGCTAAAGATACTGAAAACATAAAGGAAAAGGAAGAAGTTAAGGCCTCTCCTCGGCCTCCTTTGAAGAACAATACAATTTTCAGCATATTTCGACCTAAAACCAAAGAGATGTATTTATAGAAAACGAGGCAGCGTCGCAACGCTAGAAATAGTATTGCAACGCTGAAGCATTCGATCAAGAGCGTCTAGAAAGAAGTCCAACGCTATAGCCAACGTTCACTTGCGCACACGCTCCGCTCTCCATCCGTCAATAGTCGTAGCGTCGCACCACTTTAGAGGAGCGTTGCAACGCTGGGCATTGCTGGAGTGAAGCGTTGGCCTGCGTTGCAACTGTGGCGATGTTGAACATTCGAAGCGTTGTGACGCTCGGGGCATCGTTGCAATGCTCCTTTGCATCACAATCTATCCCCCTACATCATGCTCCGATAGGGGCATTTTGGTCTTTTCAACTTCTTTGGAGTTTGGATGCTCAAATCAACTCTAAATTGCTTCAAATTAACCTCAATCTGCTCTAAATCACCAATTCTACCTCTTAGTTTCTCGAAACCTACAAAATAGAAAAATAAACACGTAAAATCTAATAACGAGTCCGAATTAAGCTATGAATAATAGCTCTTTTTGAATGCTATCATTCCGTTATCACCGAGGAACGATTGATATGGATTTGTTTTATTCAAATAAACCAAATTTTGATCTGGTTGGTTATGAAGATTCTGGAAATTTTTCTAGTCCACACAAAGCTAAATCTCAAATAGGTTGTCTATTCACATGTGGAGGAACTTTTGTGTCGTGGCAGTCAGTGAAACAGACCATAATGGCTACTTCCTTGAATTATGCTAAAATTCTTGCAATTCACGAGGCTAGTCGAGAATGTGTATGGCTAAGTTTAATGGCTCAACATATTCGTGAAACATGTAGTTTGTCTTCTAGTAAAAATCTTCCAAGGATATTATACGAAGACAACACAGCATGCATATCACAAAATAAAGAAGGATATATTAAAGGAGATAGAATAAAACATATTTCACCGAAACTTTTCTACACTCATGATCTTGAAGAAAATTGTGACATCACTGTACAACAAATTTGTTCGAAGATAACTCGACAGACTTATTTACAAAAGCATTACCTACTGCAACCTTTGAAAAATTGGTGCATAACATTAGAATGCGGCGACTCAGAGATCTCAAGTAATGTTTCCGTGAGGGGGAGTAAATACTGTATTCTGTTTAAGAGTATTAGATTATATGAAATATGTACTCTTTTTCCTTCACTATGATTTTTTTCCTAGTAAGGTTTAACGAGACATATTATATATATATAATGGGCATCTAAAGGGGAGTATTATAAATATTATAAAAAATAGATGTTTATTAGATACTCATGCTTAGTGTCCATTGACCATGTGTTAGGCCCCCATTTTCCAAAGTGTTATCCATCTTCAACACCCTTGATCATGAATGCCCGTTCACAGCAAGACAGTAATCACAAATGCTCGACCACTACGCGCTACGCAGCACGATCACAGTGACTACAAACTCAGCGATCTCCAAGATCACGAACAACCGGCAATCACCACACGAACACCACAAACTCAACGAACGGCCTCCAAAACCTCAACTATGTCGAGTTGAGTATGATACTACCACAATGGCTACCTTGGTATTCTCGGTGTGAGAATCCAGAAGTTTGGGCTCTGTGTGGACTTGGTTAGAGGAAGAGACTAGAGGAGAACAATCGTGTAAACGATTGAGCAAGTAGGAGATGACAAGATCTATCATATAGACGATGCCCAATCGTTTAGAAGAAGCTCTGCGATCGTTTAGCTAATCGGTCAGCTGAGTGACTATCGTATAGAAACACTCCACGATCGTCTAGTCTATCTTCAGCTGTCGTTTTAGTAAATCTCATTTACTTGACAGCCACCGTGAGAACTTTCTGACATAGAAAATCTCAATTCAATAACTATAAATTTAGGAAAACATTTTTTCTTTTATCTCACAGTCACCATGAAACCACCAAATAAGCTCCCACTCAATAGGTTAATAGATAAAAAGAGATAACTATCTAATAATTAATATAATTATAAATATACATATAACCAACTTACCATACTATATTTATAACCTATAGTTTAATATTTCATCTCATGAAACATATAATACCATAAGCTCTTTTTCTATTCCATGGTCCTTAATGTAAATCTCATTTATATTAATCCTCCAATTGATGTATCTCATACACCACACCAATCATATCATATATAATCGAATTACCTCTTGTCAATTTGAACATTTCAAATCAACACCAAGAACTGATTCTCAACTTGAATCCATTGAGCTACCAAGGGGACCTTATGGATCTGTAGGTTGAAGCTCCAACGGTACATAAATAACTGACTAAACTCTTTAGTCACGGGATCCACCATCCGTTAACTGCCAGGCACTCCATAAAGACTGATAGCTGAACTCTCCTTACTACAGATATATTATGTGTCCACATCAACCAATCAACAGTGCGATAACCCTTCACAGATCGCTCGTAAGTATAGCTGGGCCAATAACCGTTATGCCCCTGTAGTTACATCTAACTGCTTAAGTACCATTGATCCCTTTAATGAACATAAGTCATAGTTCTACTATGACTGAGTCTTCTCTTTCAAAGAGAAGCTGTAGCCACTATGTTCAAGACCCGGAATCAACCCTTAAGGGAGCAATCTATCTACTTACCCCTGTTTCGAGGAATGAGTGAATTTCATCTTGTGTAACCGAGTTCCTAACTCCCAAATCAGACAAGTCTCCAAAAAGGTAGGCATGTTGAGTTGACAATTTTGCCACTCTCACCCATACTAATCAAAGGATCGCCCTCAAAAGCAGGCGTTCCCAAAACACTCAGGATTGAGGTCATGTCACCTATGGTCGTTTAGGTGAGATGTAAGTCTCCAGTATCAACAGCGTTATATACAGAGATGAATCATCTCGTGGTCCGGTCTTATACAAACTCTTTGTATTTGTATAGGACATCCCCGCTCGCATGTCTCCACATGAATGGCCAAGATCTATCATCTGTAGTAGTTTACAATACTTGCAAACCTCTACAAAGCGGGCCGTATCCGTAGTGTCATCAAGATCAGGAATCCCTCCTTAATCCTTATACTACATACCTATTTAGGTTATCACTTAAGGCATGATCTACTTGTATATCTCATATACATGCTTAAGTTTACATACGATAACCATGGAGCTTCGTTTATTAGATATGAGTAAATGTCAGACAAAATAACTCTTATTTTATTCATAATAATGTGTATGTATTACAAACTACGAGACTCCGGGAGAATTAGGACACCAATCCCAACAGTAAATACTTATTTTTAGTGTCAATGTAATCCACCTCCTACTTACCAAATTTGTTATAAACAGTGGCATTTGGTGGGTTCTGAAAGACACACACATTGGGCAAATTCCAGACAAATTGGAGAAAGTGGAGAAATTTGAGAATTTTCTCATTTCTTATTTTGCTAATTTAATTTAATTAATTAATTTATATATTATGTTTTATTTATTTTAATATTTATTTATTTGATTATTATATTATATTTATTTTAATATTATATTTTATTACCATCCGTGTTCTCGTTGTGCTCCTCAAATTCACAACATTATCAAATTTCTATAAGAGAAAAGCTATATTTTTAAATTTTATAACACGATCAAAACTTTTATGGGAGATTTTAAAGATAGATTAGTGAAAACACCTCGAGAAGACACCAAAGTTGAGGTCTTATTTTGGTATTTAAACCTTGAATATTGATTATTATATTTTTAACAATTCTTGTAGGCAATACCACCATGTACTATTATATTTTAATTCATATGTACCCTTTTATTTTCGATTCTAACAATTGTTGAGTGGAAATGAATCATCAATTTTTAAGAGGGTAATTTTATTTATTTTTTTATTATTTTTGCAAAGATGTTATAATATATTTCAATAAGGTAGCCTCTTAACATGAAGTCAAGGTACAAACAAAATAAAATTAGCATACAACAGCTAGAGCTCACAACCAAAACATATAAGCAAAACAAATGATAAACTCACATCTTAAGCCATGAAAAACCATTGAAAACACCGCAAAGAAACTAATCTTAGTCCTTTGACTTGTCAAAAGGGTCTTGGAGGTTCACCAAAAGCTTAGACTCTTCAGCCACAAAGTGACAATCAATCGCGAAAGAGATATCATCTCAAGAGAACAAAACCAAAGGAAGGGAAGAATCTATTGTACCTTTAGGTGATATTGACATCCTAGTCACCACCTGATTAACCACAGAACTGAACTCAAGAACTAGGGGTGGTCATTCAAACCGAAAAAATCGAACCGTTTCTAAAAACCGAACCGAAAACTCAATGAAACCGAAAAATTTGGTTTGAACAAATTTTGAAACCGAATTAATTCGGTTCGGTTCGATTTCACTTTCGAAAACCGAATTTGAAACCGAACCAAACCGTTTTTAATTAATATATTTATATATTAAAAAAAGAGTAAAATTGACTTTAAAACCGAACCGCTTTTAATTTAAAGAATAAAACCAAATTTAAAACCGAACCATGCGGTTCAGTTTGGTTCGGTTTCATATTTTATAATTTTTGGTTTGGTTTAATTTGACCATCGAACCGAACCAAACCGAACCGTTTTCACCCTTATCAAGAACGTAGCCCTAAGCCCACACCACAGAAAAACCTTTAATAGTAACGAAAATTAACCCACAACTTAACCCCTTAATAGGATCAGGGACCAAACCATCACAAGTAGAAGCCAGAGGTACAGTAGAGAAGCACCTTGTCAAACTTCTCGTCCCACACCTATCAACAGAATGACCAAAACCACCACATTGAGCGCACTTTGCATGGCGTCCAAGAATACATTACAGGGATCTTAAAATCCTCTCCCCGAAACCGAACCATCACAAAGCAGGAAAAATCATCCTCCACTACCACCTCAACAAAAAAATGGGCAAAAGACAATCTTCGACGTTTCTCAATAGCCTTATCCATACAATTCGGTTGACCACTCGTACTGACCACAACATTTAACCCTGGAGGAGTCCACAATTCCAAAGGAACTTAAATTAGCATCACCCAAATCGACACCCAATCAAACACGAAGGTTTCAGGAACAATGCCCAAGACCCACTACCACAACAGAATTTTTCTGGCCCCAATATGCCAAGGACCATTAGAAAGCACCAATCATGAGCCTCCTCTTAAAGAATAAAATCATCCTTCATGACAATAATCAACGACATTTCCACACGACCCCACACCTTAGAGATCAATCGAGAAGTTACCTCAATTAAAAGTCGCTCCTCCATAAATTGGTCCACCAAAGAGCAATTCCACAACTCAACTCCTTTAGCAACAACGTCCTCAAGTGGAATAACCACCTACCAACCCTCCAAAACTGCATGAGAGGAAGTAAAGAATTCCCCCTTTGGAGAGGAGGCCAAATCGAAAAGGGAAGCCCAAGAATGGGGTTGACTCAAGACCTCAACATTCCTTAAGCCAATCTAACCAAACAAAGAACCAGACAAGCCCAATCTCGAAACCATCAAATCGATATGCACATGACGAGAACAATGTTGAACCCCAACACAATTAACCAAACTCGGAGAAGACCACCCAAGTCTAATTTCCTTATACCCTAACCAAACCAAATGCATTGAACCAGTTGACCCCTGCCTGACACTCACAAAAGTGGCATTCTCATGTCTAACCAACTTGTCTAACAGAACCATCACCATTTCAAGGGCATCTTTAGTGACTTCATTTTTCCTCACACATCCACCACAATGTCTGCACCATTAGCAACACCCTCCTTTACCACAAATGACGATTGTCATAATCTCTTTAGCCGGTCAACTACATCTCTTAACCCTGAAGTCTGTCTCTTATACACATCTAGATGTGTATAAGAGACAGGACTATCATCATGGACACCATTTTCGGTGACCGCCACCGACTATATCTGACTAGCACTTTTGGTGACTGTAGTCGGCCAACTCTAGCCACCACCANCCCCAATAACAGTCAGGGGGGAGGAAACAAATCCTTCTGCAACTCTTTATTCGACGTCCCAACCGACACTGAAAAGCTCTTAGAAAGATAAAAGCCCTTCTTACCTAAAAAGCGACGCTTGCTCATAGCCACCAAGATTAATCATTCAACCACGATGAACCAGAACACCTTGACAAACCCACAAGCAACCAGGCAATGACAACCACAAACACCTCAGCAGTCGAACATGGAAGGATGTTGAGACCCATGGTAAGTTCCATGATAGTAGTCGACGAGTAGACCCACAATAGTGAACTCCTTGAGACCAGTCGGAGAGATCCATAGATTGCACACAATGCACTCTTTGGAGAAGAAGGCCATGCACGACTCCACGAGACCAACAAACCTAAGTTAACTACTGATGAAGGAACCCATCAAGTAACGCTCTAGGATTTCCACAAGCAATTAATGTCTTATTCATTTAATTATATACTTAAATTGGCTATTAGTTTGAACCATTTTATTTCTAGAGAGAAAGTGTAAAATTACCTCGAATTCATATTCAATGCTTATTAAGTGGCTTACAAATCGTAGACCTACATCAACGGTTATTAAACACCACTCATATTGTGATAGTCTCAATTATTGGTGTTAATGTCCATCAATTAATTTAAAATAATTATGAAATAAAAATTTAAATTAAATTTTATAGTAATAAAAAATAGTGAAAACTTAATTGATTATATTTTTTTAAATTAATTAACACACGTTAACATTAAAAAACAAGAAAACAAATATTTGGTGAAAAATCGAGGTTGAAAGTATAAATCTTGAAACATTTGAACCAAATTGAGACAAAACTCAACATTTCAAGGGTAAGGTCGTAACATTTTAAAATTTAAAGACTAAATTGAACTTAAACTCAAGAGTTAAGAAGTAAATTAGTAACATTTTGAAACCTGAGATTTTTTTTTTTTTTTTTTTTTTTTTTGAAGAATGATCAAATGAAAATTAGACATTTAACTCGGGGATAAACAAAAGTATTTTCTCCTAAATTTTTCCATTCCCACCAACCACTAGATTCAATAAATAAATAAATAAATATAAAATATAATATAATATAATATTTTTTTTTTTGAAAAAAAAGCCTTTTTAATTGTATCCCTAATCATGTCGTTTTCTGGCATGTGAAATAATTTTAGTTTCAATATCATTTTTCCAATGAAATCTTAATAAATGTAAAATTACAAAGACTATATACATATATTTTTAATCAACACTGACAAAATTATCACAAACGTAAAAGTACACATGGGCCATATATTGAACGTTCTAATGAATTGAACTTGGTAAAATTATATTTTTATTTACTTCCATACATAGTTGAGCCACCCAATTTTAAACTTAAATTGATAGCAAAACAATTTTCTTGAATATTTAAGGTGTGTTTGATTTATTTTTCGCCTATTTATCATTTGAAGGAAGTTATTTTAAAAAAATTAGATTATTTGGCAATCGTTCAAAAATAACTTTTTAGAAAAGTAAATTTATGAAATAAGTTGATTGGAAAGAAACACCAGAAATCAACTTTAGAAAAATGATTTTTTAGTGTTGTTAATCTCTTTCTAATTTGTATGATACATAATAGTACCAAAATACTCTCACTAATCCTATACCTCACTTCCATCATAGTTGTTGTTGACTATACCATCATCCTCTTCGACCACCTTTGGCAACCAAAACTGCCAACAACTATCTCCTCCGACCACACCTAGCGGCCAACTTCAATGACCATCTCTAGCGGTCAAATATGATAATTATATCCCGACAATCAACTTCGGCAACCACCACTAGTGATCACCTCCGACAATCAACTTCAACTACGACTATCTGACAACCCGCTTCAACGACCAACTCCGTCAATCAACTATATCAATGATCTCCAACGACCAACTCTAATGATAAATTAGATCGATCATATGCTAAAAAAACTCGACTAATGAAGTGTTTTTAAATATAAAATTAAAATTATTAGTTTGCAGTGTTCAATAAACGTTCTTTATAGTAATTTTTGACATTAGTGAAACACTTTAAGTATCTATCAAATCAAATAAACTTATATATAAAATTACTTTTAGGGAAAATGTAACCTAAACAAATGTATATTTTTATTTTAAGAACATATCCTTTAAAAATGTATGGAAGGTAATTGGTAGATTAATAACCATTAAGAAATTCTTGACCAACTCTCTTATAAATACTTATTAGTTAGGTGGATGGATAAGGGGATAAAATAAATTAACCTAATTTTGTTGATTGATTTAATTAAAATGTTAAATAATAGTTTCATCAGTTATAACACTAAACTTTGCACATTTGAGTCAATTAAGATTCTACACTTTGCTAAACGACTTGATCTATATCCTCTGTTAAATTTTGTAAAAGCCTATTTCAGTTAAATTAAGAATGTACATTATGAAAATGAACTAATGATTTAAAATGACAAAAATGTTAGAAATATTTTTAATTATAGCAAAATATCATTATAGACATTGATAAATACTGACACTGATAGATAAGTGACATTTTACTATATTTGTAAATAAATTGACTCATTTTCTTAAAATTAAAAACAGCTTGTGCTATCATTTTCTTTATTACTTTAGAAAGTAAGGGGAAAACTTGGAAAAATACATGAGAATCATAATCTTTTCGTATTGGTATAATATAGTTAAACCAAATTCTTCGAGCATATATACCAGTAGAAAGTGTTATATAATTAAATATATTTTTATCTATCAACTTAAGCTTTTAGGTCAATTAGTAATTTAAGATGATATTAGAGTAGGTGGTCGAGAGAGATTCTTTGTTCCCTACAATGTTATTTTCTCACCAATTAATATTGATTTCCACTTGTTGGCTATTTTTCATATTTCAAACCCATAAGTGTGGGGAGTGTTATATAATTAAATCTACCTTCATCTATTAGCTTCAGCTTTTGGATCAATTGGTATTTTAAGAGAGAAAAATCTCACTGTTATCTCTCAACATATATATACTAAATGCTTTTAAATATCTCCTAAAATATCTTAATTATCATGCGAATGAAATAGTTAAAAGTGTTTTTTTTTTTTTTTTTTTTTTTTTTTTTTTTGGAATGAAGCGCAAACTATGTTAAGCCAAAGATACACCAATGTAGATGTTTGCGGGAAAAAAAAGTGAAGAAGAGGATTAAGATTACTAGCTGAGAATGCTATATTCAAATCAAATGAGTAAGAACTCAATTATGCCAAAATGTCATGTTACCCTACTAGTAATAGTGAAACACTCGAGTTTGGGAAGGGTATATTAAATGAACCAAGAATGTGCAACTTCCTTTTTGATAACTCAATCATAAAAACTCCAAATTTAACTCGAAATAATTTTATGTTGGATGACCTCCTGGACATTAAAAATAGAAAGAGAGAAAGAAGTTTTCGTAGTGTCAGAGGTTTAATTCTTGATAGAGTGATTTCCCCAAAATTCCATTTACATAGCCAACATATGAATTACTTCATATAGCCTTTTTACTCTCGAGGTTCAAATTGTTTCGACACTTGTATGAATCTTTTTCTACAATACGTACTATATTAATTTACAAGTTAAGATTTTTCTAAAAAGAACAAAAAAAAAAAAAGACGAACAAGCTAAGGCAACATATTTTTCATCATACTTTTATCTTTATTTAATATAGTTATAAAAATAATAGTCTCAAATGTGTATCCCATTTAAATAATATTCTTTTGAAAAGGAAAAAAAATAACGAAAGACATAAATTAAGTGGTTTAAATAAATTTAGGATTTTAGTTCATGGAACCTACAAAATGTCAAAGTTTTAGTTGGTAAAATAATTAGTAGGGGATTTTAATTCACCCAAAGTTATAGAATTTAAGATAATAAAGGATGAAATTGTCAAGAGTCGATCTACAAAGCTCAATAATTGATTCTTTTTGTTTTGTTTTTTTTTTTTTTTTTAAATTACGAAATTCCCTATTAATTTTGCTTTTAGAAAGCATTAAATATTGGAAGAATTAAAGGCATAGACAAAAGAGTCGCCCCGCTACTGCTAGGTGTCGGCAGCCGCTGAAGCCTCATTAGTCCTTTCTTTTTTTCACTCAATAAAAAATATATATATATATATATATATATATCATTTTAGGTACATTTTAGAAAAAGTTATTTTAAATAATAAAGTTGTTAAAAATATTTAAACATAATAACAAAATATAATAATCTATATGTGATAAATAACAATAGAGTATATGTGTCTATCATTTGTAAATATTTTGGTTCATTTTTCTATATCCAAAATTAGCCATATATTTTATTGCATGAAATTTATTATCATCCTTTAACTAATTTAACGCCCCAGGTTTAAGAGGGAGACATGAATTAACTTAAATAACATTTGAATGAGAGGAGATCCTGAGGAATATAAGAGTATGAGGAAAAAAGACTTACAACATTGAAAGTTACTATATGTATACCAACAAGGTGTACGTTTCTTTTCAGTACCTCAATCATAAGAACTTCATAGAAGTGTGTTTAGCTTGGAGCAATTTTATGTTGGATGACCTATTGAGAATTTCAATAGAAAACATGTGAGTGGAGACAAAACATGTTAAAAATGACTTATATTGATTTGTAGGGATGACTTTCACTCTTAAAAACGCTATGATAAGTAAGAATGACGTTTTCAAGTCGGAAGAGATTATCGGGACAATTAGATATCAAATTCTGATTTGAATTTTAGAGGGTTAGAAATTCTCTAAAAAGAAAAAGAAATGCTTTTTACAATCATTAATTTGAGTCAACCCACGTTCTACAAAGTTTATTTATTTATTTATTTATTCTTTTTATATAAACTCATTCTCATTCTTTTCCCTCTTTCTCCTTTTTGTTTTGCTTTTAAAAAATAGAGTGGTTACTAAAAAAAAAGGAAAAAGAAAGAAAACATTTAACTCAAATGTATGATCCAAATTTGATGGCTTATCTAAACCTGCCCTTCAACGCCTTCACTCTTCAGGGATTTTCCAATTACTTATGCTTCAAAAAAAGTGAATTAAAAAAAAATTATGTATTTTTCAATTTTATATTGAATGGGTCTGAATTTTAATTTTATATAATTTAACTAATATGTTAAATGATTGAGCCCTAAACTTTTAATTTTTGGTAAATTATGATATGTAGTAAATTTTAGAGTAACAATTGGAAAAATAGCAAAATTCAAATTTCATCAGCAAAGTAGCAAACACGCTTTCGTACATGTGATTCGTATTTTTTTATAATCCTTGAATTGTCCTCATCGATCCTGCAATAAACATTTCAAATACGATATAACTAACTATATTTCATATAGATATATTTCACATGATTTTACTAATACGGTGTAACTATATTTCACATTTTCGAATAACTATATTTCTATAGTTAGATTTAAGATTTCAAAACGTGACATTTTCATACATTTCATGGCATACTGGACTTTGAGCACCTTTTTTATTTGAATTTTCAATTTGAAACTCAGTTTATTTTATTTTGTTCATGAGGTACTATAACATATGCTTGAAATATGATGTAACTATATTTCACATTTCACACAACTTACTAATACGATGTAACTATATTTCACATGTTCAAATAACTATATTTCTATGGTCTAATTTAAATATTTGAAACATGAACTTTGCAGATATTTCAGGACAGTTTGGATTTTAGCATTTTTCTTATTTTTTATTTGAAAGTCAGGTTATCTTATTTTGATAGTTTTATTATTTAGATTATCGTTTTTTTTTTTTTTAAGAAATCTAATATTATTTGCTAGGTTTTCGATTTTAAGAGGGCATCTTCTTCCCTCCCCCATTGTCGTCGACCCCCCTTGTTTGACCTATTCGTTGACAACCACATATCATGAACTACGACCAATAAGCCTCAGATGACGATGACTCGTGCATATGAACTGTAAACCCCGAACCTTAGTTTTCCTACTTAAGAGTGTTAACTAGTAGTGAACTAAGACTAAGGATAAGTTAAAATTATATATGTAGGGAAGAAACTCAAAAAATGAGTAGAAAAGAGGGAAATATTCTAAGTGTTGGGATTATAACTTCTGGGTAACAAGGTAAGTAGGTATGTAGGAAGGAAATTTTGGCTAAGTATAGAAGTAAAATCCATGTGATAAAGGTCATGATGTGTTGAAGGGTGCTGCCTTGTATGCGGTAGCCATGTTTCATAAGGGATAGATGGGTGTATGATGAGCGTGAGGTAAAGAGTAGGCAGCTAAGTGTTGGCTGAATGAGAAGTCATGCATTGGGCATGAGTCATGCGCCAACTAAAGCTCATGCGAGGTTGGATGGGCGCGGCATAACAAGATGCCCAAACGTTGGGGCTGCTGAATGCGTTGGGAAGGTTTTGGGGTATAAGATGGAAGGAAGTGGTTGTGGGTGACAAGAAGAAGGATATGCGTTGAACATGGGTTATGCACTAACCAAGTCTCAAGTTGAGATAAGTGGACAGGGATGCGCACACATGTACTAACTTACGCCCTCCTCTATATTTCATTCAATTAATATCGTGTAAAACTTACAATTTGAGTAAATTAAACTCAAAACTTTAATAAGTTAATCAAGCTGAAACATCTCCCGATTGGGTCTCAACTATTGGTAAAGCAGTCATACTTCTCTCACCTAAAGCAAAACTTGATATAGCGGCTCTTTCCAAAAGGCGTGAATGCAAATAAAAAAACATATATCGGATAAGCTTCGCGGCCCGGCGGTCTTCGTAAAAGAAGAGACATTTGTCGATAAGCTTGTGCTTGTTTGGAGGGATCATAATTTAAACATTCATTACGATTACTTTTGAAAATCATCAATGTATTGATTCTCAAACGTGCGTGACTTTATCAAATATCATATCTGACGATTAGAGTAAATGTATTGACTTTTTTCAAAGACAATTCTGACTAAGAGTCTAAATTGATTCATATTAGAAATTTGTGGTTTAATTAATATAATGATAAGCTTCACACGATATTTTTCCAAACATAACGTAATGAAGAGTATAAATTGATACAAAAGTTCATAGTTAAAATTGATACAATTCTTAATATAGAGTTTGAATTGACCGCTAAAATTTAGGAGTATAAATTGATATTTTCCTAAAATAAAATAAAAGCACTATGAACTCCATTTATTTGTATATTGGTAAAAAGGCATATAGAATGAAGGGGTGTTTATCTCACCAACATGAGTTAAGTTGAGTTGGTATATGAGTTGAGTTGAGTTGGTATAATATAACAACTCATTGCTTAGCCCACCAACTTTAAATGTTGGTGGAATTGAGTTGGTATATTTTACCAACTCACCCTAACTCTCCCTTCTTCCAATGTTTTCAATGGCCCACCCATCGATTGCTGCCACACTCTGGGAACTAACTCTGAGCTCCAACAACCACCTCTGATGAAAACTCCGACGATCAATTCTGGGCTTCAAGAACCACCTCTGATGATAACTCCGACAACCACCTCCGATGATAGCTCCGGCGACCAACTCCGAGCTCCGAAAACCTTCGCGTGACCAACTCTGATAACCAATTTCGAGCTTCGGCAATCACCTTTGTTGACCCAACTTTGACGACCAATTTCAGGCCTCAATAACAAACTCTAATAACCAACTCCGACGATCATCTTCGTAGGCTCTAACAACCATTTTCAACTACAAATTATGATGGAAATCACTTTTGATGACCAACTTTGAGCGAGCAACTCGGACGACAAACTACGACAACCAACTCTAATAACAACTTCATGTGACTAACTTTGGGCTCTGAAAACCACTTCTTACTACAAACTCCGACAAAAATTATCTTTGATGAACAATTTCAATGACCACTTTCGCTTGAACCAACTCTGAGCTCCGAAAATCACCTCCAACAACAAACTTCGACGACCAATTTTATGCGACCAACAACCACCTCCGACTACAAACTCCAATGAAAATCATTTTCGATAATCAACTTCGCCAACCACTTCTAGTTATTATAAGATTGACGACTGTTAAAGTATGTTGTATGATTGTCTATTATATAAATAATAGTATTTTGTCTACACTAACTACAATATTTACACTTAATAATTTGTTAAAAAAATATTTTTATTTAATTGAATTCACATATCAAATGAGCGTTAAGAATATTTAGACGAAAAGTATGTATGTAGTTGAAAAGTACGTAACATATAACAAAAAAAAATCATATAAAAAATTTCTAGAACATTTTCTAGCAAAAATTAGTGAAAAATGGAGATTTTTTCTGCGATGATTCTCCAAATTTAGAGGAATTGAAAGTGAAATTGTTGAAGGAATGTAGTGACATATCATTGGTTGCTAAAATGATGGGGAGATTTAATTAATAGAAAATTCAGGATAGAGTAAAAATATAGATAAATAACCGGAAGAATAAGAAAAAGAAGAAGATAATAAAATTGGAGAAAAATTAGGAATAAAAAGTTTTGATTTCTCATTTTATTTAACCATATTTCTGCAAGAAATGTAATGAGTTAATTCTTGTTCATTGTCCAGAAAAGAAATAACGAAATAAAAGCTTTGAAAATTAAAAAGAAAAAATGCAATCTATATTTTATTCAAATAAAGATAGGTAGAATTATCGAATAAAAAAGTTTCAAAACAAAAATAAATAATAAAAACAGATTATTTAGAGTTAAAAAAACTGCATCAGGTACTCCAGACATATGAACTCAATTCTGTATCCCACCCCAAACACAGACATATGAACTCTAAACATCATATCTAACTCAACACTCCAAATAGGTTCGAAGTGTCACATCAAATGGTCTTCAAGTGACCTTCTTGTTACGCAACTTAACAGTAAAGTTGGAAAATATTCATTTTTATTTTATTTAGACTTAATTGTGTGTGAAACTTGATTTTTATTGAAATAAATTTAGCCATAATTTTCTTTTATAAATTCTTTTTTATATATATAAAATTAGTGGGTGAATTAATAGAAAATGAATGAATGATTAAAAAAATTGTAATCTTCTCTAAGTTTAAGTTGTATTTGAAAATTGACCCACATTGTCAAGTTTAATGGTAAAAAATTATTTTTTTCTTAATTACTGAAAAATGTGTTCTTTTCTTTAAAATAAAACTTTTCAACTTTCTATTGTAACTATTAACTTATTAATTATTAGGGCAAATTGCCAACCAAAAAAAAAAAAACCACGAAATATGGTGGTAGTTGTAATTACACCCTCAAATTTTTAATTATTATAAAAATTAGAACCCTAAACTTCTACAAGCGTTAAAATTGGACCCTCAAACTTATAATAATTGTATAAAGTGGACTCACAAATGATAAAAAATGAATTCTTAAACAACAAATGTTACAATTTATACGACTATGTAAGTTTGAATGTCCAATTTGAATTTGAAGGCTCAATTCTCCATGAGTGTCTGAACCAGCTTACATGCATCTTGACTATTCTCACGGGAAAACCTGCTTGACCCTACAACCACTTGACCATACAACATTTGGGTGTCAAGGAAATCTATATGATATTAAATCCTATGTAGTTGGCCACCATGGATTGAACCGACCTCTTAGTCCTTTGGCCTTTTTTTATGTTCTCACCACCACTGGGCCAATCCATGATGGGTTGAGGGCTCAATTTTTTTTAAAGTTTAAGGGTACAATTACAACTACCATTATATTTTAGGGTGATTTTTACCATTTTTCTTAATTAATATTATTATTTCAAAAGTTAACTATTTTAACTTTCTAACTAAAAAAATATCACCATTCTACGAACTCATAAGAATATATTCATACATTGGTTCTAGTCATCAATTTTCTTAGTCCGACATTTGAAGAAGTCTACATGCATGTAAGAATTGATACACAAACGATTCTCAATGATAAATATAATAAATGGTTTTTTAGACTTATGTACGATAGCTTAGGAGTTTAATTTATACAATTATATGACACATTTAACTAATTTCCTTCTAAAAGTATGTATAATCACTAAATTCATAAGTTTTTTTTTCCTAGGTCAAAACACAAACAAAAACCAATAAATTAGTAGCTAGAGATAAGCAAACTTATATATCATACCAATTAATCAACCTCTGAGCTAGATCTTTCTTTACGGTATAAAATTTATTTTCATCCCTTGCAATATAAAACCCAATGATTTGTTTTCAGGGGTGAGCATGATAGATCGAAATATTGAGCCGACCAACCAAGCCGAAGTTGGTCGATTTTGGTTTGGAAACATTCTAAAAAAAAATTAAAGAATAAAACTAACCGACCAACCAATCGACTTTTACTTCTCAATGGCCGAGGTTTAAATATTTACTATACTAATCGTAGTCGATTCGATGGTGGTTTGGTTGAAAAACCAACTCCAATCGACAATGTTCACCCCTATTTGTTTTTGTTTTTATTTTTTTAAAAGGAAGAGATGAAAAAAAAAATGGAGAAAATCAATGATGTATTTGGACAGGCTACCTCAAGCATAACCATGGTGGGATGGAAGCATCTATTTGACCCACTTGGCCTTAATATTATTTATTTGGGAAATTGTCTTTGTCTGTTTTTCGAAATAAATAATTATTAAAAAAAATACTATTCACCATGTGAGCCACTCATCTACTTCATATTCAATAATTTCTAAAACTAAAATATCCTTTTTTTATTCTCCAATACACATGCCTTTTTAATCTTATTCCTTTTTTTCTTTTTCTTTTTTTTTTACCAAGTTTCTTTTTCATATTCTTGTTAATACATGTTTCTTTCTCTTTTTATTTATATTTGGATGATTGGATCCAAGGTAAATATGCATTTTATCAATTTAGCTATTTCTGTAACATTTGACCCAAAATATAGTTTAAAAATTAAATCTATCCATGGTTATGAAAATATAATTTTTCTTTTATTCTATTTTAATCGTTATATTTTCGAGCTCCAAATGTTTTTAAAAATTTTAAAAATTAATCTTAATTCATGATTATTTTTTAAGAACGCAAAATTTGAAGCATATTCACACTACATATGTTTTTTAATATTAAACATTATTGTCCTTATTTTACAATATGTGGGTTGGAAGTATCGAACATCTAAACTCGAATTCAGTAATACAAATTTTATGTTAATTGAGTTATGTTCATTGTAACTCAAATGAAAATTGTTGTTATTCTATCAATATTTGATGTAGATTAACAAACTTAATTGTAAAGACTAATTTTATAAATTTAAATGGAATGAATTTAAAAAATATATGGATCAAGATGATATTTTAATATTTATTTATTTATGGCCATACATTATTTGAAATAATGATTGAATAAGTCTAGTTCAGAACTCAATAAGTGTGCTCTTATACTGAACATATTTTAAAAAATAAAATTAGTTGATCAATCACTTTTCCCATTACAATTAATTGAAGGGAAAAAAAACTAGAATATTGGAAATGATATAAACCAAATTTACTTTTTTTGTGTGGTTTCCTTTTTTTCCTTTTTTTTCCTTTTTTTTTTAAAAAAAAAAAATAATAAATAATAAATAATTCAGAACCCATTAACAGAAGAGACAGCAAAATATTGACTATTTTGATAGATCAAATATTCAATGTAGGTAACAACTCATATGTTTTTCATTTGATTCTCTCTCCCATTGAGCAATTGTTATTTTTTTTATTTAAAAAAGACAATTTATTTATACATGTCTTACGAATCAAGAACATTTCAATTATGAAATTCTACCTAATTTAAATAGTTAAATAATTAGTATTTTTTCACGAGTTATTTCGAATGCCTTTCTTTTAACGTATAGCAAAACATTATTATTAAAAAAAAATAATTTTTTTATTATAAAGAAAATGTAAAAGCAAAAATAAAATTATTTTACAACTTTGAACATGAAAATATGTATTTTGACTGTAAACTAGAAAGAAAAAGTAAAAATGACGAGTAGAACAAGAAATTATATTTATTTATTAGAAGAATAGAAGTATTTTGACTTAAACTTTTTTTAAGAAATGTCACGTGCAAACGTATATGGTATATGACATATCGGATTTAAATTGAAAAACTTCAAAGTATATGGATCAAAGTAGTAATTTAAACATCGAGATATACACTCTTTGATTCTTTAAATATTATTACAAGTATAGTTTAAAATAATCAACTATAACTAACTAATTTTTTTAATTAAATTATATGAAGAGTGACAATTAAAGTATATGAAATTCTTATTGGAAAGAGTCAAAACTCAAAGATAGAAAAGATTAATTACAAGGAACCTTTATAAACAAATAGGGTTAGATTTAGATGCCAAGGAAATTCTCTCTACTTTATGACCCATGTGCTTTAATTCAATGATATTGAACCTGAATAACATGTAGCCATTAAAAAACACAATAATTTTTTTTTTTTTTTAAAAAAAAGATTAATTTTGTTTTGGTGGTTTTAACCTTTTTAAGCCTAATCTATTTTAATTTGTAAAATTTTAAAATACCTATATTAGTTCTTGAATTATTGTATTTATTCCATTTTGATCTTGTGCTTTCATGATGTCTATATTAGTCTTTTTTTAAAAAAATTGTTGAGAAAATGTCGATAGAAATACGATAAAATTAATGTTATCGATGGATATTTCTAGAAACTAAACAAAATAAATATTTTAATTAAGAAATAATCATTTTACCATTTTTAACGGTTAAAATATTTATTATTTAGTTTTTATTCACATTAATGATATGTTGTTGTGATCTTTGTCATTATACATAGTCCATCATTTATCTAAATGATTGCATTCCATTTAAATATACTTTATTTAAAAAAAAAAAAGAAAAAACTAAAAGTCAATAACAAAAACATATTTCCAATAAATTTGTAGAGTAAAAAAAAATATGAAGAAATAGTTAAAATTATTGTGTAGAATTTCCAATTACATTTTTTTTTTCTTGGCAATTGTATATTGGGTTTTTAACAATCCCTTATTGAATCAATGATTATAAGTTATATTTAATTAAATTGGCAATGCATGCCCTTCCCCTTAGTGATAGAGGTGATGAAAATACAAAATGATTTAAAAAGTCACAATTAATTATATGTTTATCATTGTAAAAAGTTATGTCTATGTCTAATAAAAGTGACTTTAAGCAATAATTATTGAAAATAAAAGAAAATAAAGGGTAAAATAAAGATTGTCTTATTCTTATTTGCAAAAAGGAAAAGGCAACAAAAGCAAATCAACCATCCAAGAAAGAGAGGAACTTGCATTATTGGTCAATTACCCCAAGTTATATATATAAAAAAATGTTTTAATTATTTCATTTAAGAAATTTTTTAGAACGGATTTTAAATACATGAAAATTAACCAAAATATTTATAAGTATAGTAAAATTTACTGTCTATTTGCGATACACTGCGATAGACAGTAAAATTTTACTATTATTTGTAAATATTTTCAGCAGTTTTGTCATTTAAAATAATTTCTTTTTTTAAATCATGATTTAAGCCTCATTTGAGATTTTATTTTTTGTTTTTAAAATTATACAAAAAATTATACGATTTCTTAATATATTTTCTTCTTTTTTTAACTAAACATTTAAAATTTTAACCAGTTTTTAATTTTTAATTTTTTTTTCATGATTTGATTTAAAATTTGAAAATATTCGTTAAATATAGACAACTAAACAAAAATACCAATAAATAAAAAGTATTGTTCGTATGCTTAATTTATTATTATTATTTATTAATTGTTAAAAAGTCACATGCAAGTAATTTTCATTGTTTTAAAATAAAGTTTGAAAGTTTCTAAATTAAAACACTCACCTGAAAGTGATGCACCAAATTTCGGAAGGAAGTATGACTTACTTGTTAAGATATCTGGTCTCCTTTAAGAGTTGTAGGCTCAAATTCTAGAGTTGTTAAGAGGACGTTTGAGATAAAAAATTAATAGTCTGTGTGTTGAGGTATAAATTATTTTAGTTTGGATTATAATAGTATGTATTTGAAGTGTAAATTATTTTAGTTTGAAAATGAAATAGCAAACATTGTAACGGAAAATTTTAAAAAAATATGATAAATGTAAGAAAGTAAAAACGGTAGCAAATAGTAAATATCGTAGCAAATTGAGGTTTTGAAATAGTATTGACGGTAGCTAATTGGGGGTTTTAAGATAATATTTACTGTAGTAAGATGTGATTATTAGTACCCCAAACGCCCCCTAACTCTTTTAGATGGTGATGACCAACACGAGCATAACTTAGCCATCGTAAGTTTGTATTATCGACTTCAGGGACAGAGGTTTGATATCCTCACCTCATATGTAAAAAATTATCTTTTAAATGTTCTAATATAAGTTCAATTACAAGTTTAGTCTTTAAACTTTTGAGTTTTTGTCAATTTGTCCATGGACTTTAAAAATTTTATAATAGATTTATGAATTTTCAATTTTATACCTACTAGGTCCTTGGATTTATGATTTATCTAATAAAGTCGATCGAATTTTCAACTTTAGAAACAATGTTTCAACTTCATCTAATTAGTCATTGATCTATTCATCAATTTTTAAAATTTACTAATTTATTGGACACAAAATCGAAAGTTCAGTGAACTGTTTTATAGGAAATTCAATTTATATATCATACAGTTGACAGTTCTAAAAATACCCTCAAACATTTTGGAACCTAATTTGAGACAGAATTGAGAGTTCATAAACTTATTATACACAAATATGAAAGTTTAGATCTCATTTGGTAACTGTTTTATTTTTTATTTTTGATTTATGAAAATTATGTTTATTTCTTTTCATTTGTTTACAATGATTTTGATATTTCTTAAGTATATGAGTTGAATTCTTAACCAAATTTCAAAAACAAAACAAAGTTTTAAAAACTACTCTATTTAATTTTTAAAACTTAATTTTTTAAAATAATGATAAAAAGTAGTTAATAAAACAAGAAATTTAAAGACATAATTTTCATGATAAATGATTATCAAATAAAGCTTTATGAACTAATTTAATCCATAAATACTTATAAAATTTAATAAACTATTAATTTCTATGCACATTTTTTATTTATATTTTGGCCCCCACATGTAACGATGCTATATGTGTTAATAACATTGATTTATCAAAATTTAAAATTTATTGGGTGAAATTAAAAATTTAAAGATAAAAAGTTAAAAGTTGTCTCACTTTGACAAGTTCAATGATATAATTAATAAATATCTCATAGAAAAACAAAACCATTCTTAACAAGCAATTTATAATTACAGGCTAGAAAAAGAAAGCATTTGAACAATAAAAAGTTGGCTTTTGGGGAATTAATCTAAATTGTGAGAAGAGTGTAAAATCAAAATCTTATTTATATTATAAATATATAAAATCCAAAAGGAAAATAGATTAGGACTGGGCAACCAACACACAAATTTTGACTTTTCAAACTCTTATATTCAAATATAATTTATGTATTTTTTCGATTTTTTTTTTTAAATTCGTGATTATAAAAATTTGAATCTCCAATCTCATACATAAAAGAACGTATGTCAATTACCTTTAAATTATACTCATTTTAATATTTTGATCCTCAGTTTCAAATTTAATCGTTACTATTAAAATGCTTAATAAAAAGGACATGATGTTTTTAAGGAATGTAATGATCTATGCATAGATTTTCAAGCAAAATTTTACTCTTTTTTTTTTAAAAAAAATATGTTTCATTCTTATTTGGTTGAAGAACATGATTTAAATATATGTTTACTCAATTTCAATTAAATATTTGATATCATGGATTAATATAAATTATACATTGATAAACTTTAATAGTTAAACAAAAATTACATTGCCAACACGAGCATAGCTCAACATACACAAATGCGTATTTAAAGATTTTCACGAGACAGGAGCGTGGGGTCGAGGATGTCTTTCTTGTCCATGCTTCCCATTTTCATTCTCTATCTCCGTATTTTTCACGGGGATCCCCACAAGAAATTTACAAGGATTGAGTTCAATTCAAAGATATACATTATCTTGATCATTAGACAATAAAACTTGAGATTTAAATATAATATTTATATAATAATAACAACAACATAACATTAAATTATTATTAATAAATAAAGAAGAGACCTAATGTGCATAAGGACGAGAACAGGGCAGAAGTGGGAATGAAGACATCACATGCATTTCTCATCCTTGTTCGACCTACGGGAAAAATCTCTCTCCCACTTTCTTTCTCGTTCTCTCCGTTTGGAATAAAATCCTACCGAAAAAATAGACATATTTATTTGTACTATCAATCTTGAGGTTAAAGGTTGAATTTTCAAACTTTTATCTGGTATAAAAAATAATAATAATAAACGCACGATTTTCTTAAATTATGGAACTTACCATACATCTCTTTAACATGGGAATTATTGGGCCGCCGATAATCTTTCAAACATTGCTTTTTTTTAAAAAAAAAAACTATTATTATTAACAAAAAAAATATAAAAAAACATATATGTCTCTCACATATATTATTTATTTAATCAATTCCAACTATTTTATTTAATTTAATTTTTTTTCGTAGGAGGACAAATACCAACCATACATAAATGTTAATAAACCCCGTTACTCTTGCCCCTATACTCAACGGTGAAAGAAATTCCGATTGAATTACACAATAAATACAAATTAAGATATTATTTTTACTTTTTTCCTTTTTATGGTAGTTTTTGTAATTTCAAACTATCAATTTTGTTCAGTTCCTTAATCATTTTTAACTTATAATTTCTAGCAATTATTATTTTTATATATAAACTATTTAACAAAAATCTAATGATGGAAAATTATGGAAATGAATGTGTGAAACGATTAAATATAAATAAATAAATAAATACTTAATTAAAATATTAATCGATCAACACATATCATCAAAGTGAGTTCAACTAGTATATAACACGTGTTAGTAATAAAAAAGTCGGTGGTTTAAATCTTCTATCCCATTTGTACTACATACATACTCAATCTTTTGAGTTTGAAATTTTAAATTTATATCTACATACTTGTTGTAAAAAAAGAATTATTAAAGACGTGTTTGGTAGAGAATTTGAAAACAAATAATTCAATAAAACAGAGTTGTATTTCATGTTTTCATGTATGTGTTTGGTAATAGATTTAGAAATTAGATTATAATTCAAATAATTGTTTAAAATATGTTTGATACTATATATTTATAAACCATAAAATTAGTTGTAGTTACCCACTAATACTTAGTCGATAATAAACAATTATAAATTTCTTTATGAATATGATTTAGGTTAAAAAATTTATATAATGATTATTTTATAATATTATATAATTTGTAATACATTAGATAACACATTATATTTTAAAAAATGAATTGAGTTTATAACACGGTATATTGTATTTACATGTATTATTTTTATTTAATATAATTTTATATTTTAAATTTTAAAATTCAAAATCTAGATACCATAAAAATATAAAAATGTGAGAGTTCAAAAATAGTTTTTCAGAAACAGAATCCAAATAAAAATGCAAATGAATTCTTTATCGAATAGACGCCAAATGTTAAAATGAATTTAGATTTTAATTAATTAATTAATAGATATTAACCATTAAGAATCAAGAGACAAAATGGTAAAAGAAATACAAAGTGGGGTTAAAATAAGAATTAAATCTAATGTGTAATATAAAATGATTAATTGTGTAATAATGAGCTAATCAAAGAGATCCTAATATCATATATAAATATGAATATATTACATAAATTTCCAAGTATGATTTGTTTTGTAAACAATAACAACCAAAAGAGAGAAAAGTGAAACAAAAGAGCCGACCGACAAAATAAAATTATAAAAATAAATATAAAAAATACAAATAAACGTTAAAAGAGAAGGGTATTTAAGTAAATTCGTAAGAAAGTGGCAAACAGTAGGGACATCCCATCTATTACACATTAAATCCAGCCAGTTTGTAAGATTCAAAATATCGCGAGATATCGCACGACCGTCGGTAGACTCGTCGCACGTGCCCCACGTGACAGCTACCCTACTCTGCCTCTCAACTCTCAATCATCTCACAAACATTTTCCCCCAATCTCCCTTAATTTTCTAATAATTTTACCCACTAATCCCTACTGTTTTCCGCCGGAACAGCCAAAACCCACGACGGAACCGGCGACGGCGACAGCGAATCTGGGTCCCAGTCAAAAAAGGGGTTACTGATCACTGATCACACTTAGTAAAATTTTGAAGTTAAATATGATTGATGGGTCTGTGTTTTGTTGTGTCTCGTCGTCTTCTTGTGATTTACGCGTTGAGTTTGTGCTTTTTAAGAACCCCAATTAGATTCTCTCTGTAAATCTCTCAATTGCTCTTTTGGGGTTTTATTTTTTCTCTCTGTCAAATTTTTGTGTTGGTCACAGATCGAGAATCCACCATGTAATGCACAGACTCCAGCTGGGACGAAACTGGGTCTCACAAGAAAAGAATCATTCATTGCACACACATATACAATTTCTTTACTTTTTTTTTTAATTTTTTTTTTTTTTTTTATGGATTTTCTATTTTCTTAAAAAATTGAAATTTGTTATTCCCCTGATTTCTTTTATATCTAAACCCCAACCTCTCTGTCTCTCTCTCCTTCTCTCATATAGACCTGTTTTTTTATTCATTGTTGAAGAAGTGTAGTCTAGTTGTTCTTGTTCTGTTTTTTTGGATGGAAATGGAAATGGGTGCCTGAGAAAGTGGGCTAAGACTTGAACCAGGCACCTAAGACCAAAGTGAGAGTTTCAGAGAAGGAAGGAAAAGGCTTTTGGTTGTGAGAGTAATGAGAGAGCTTGAAGGGCTGCTTTTCTGAGCTTGGTTTCTCTTAGATTCTGAGTTCTTTGGTGGTTCTCTTTTGATTCCCACTCTAATGGATACCAAAGGTCGACTCATTGCTGGTTCCCACAACAGAAATGAGTTTGTTCTCATCAATGCTGATGAGGTTGCAAGAGTAAGTCACGTTCTTTGAGTTTCTTTTGTTTTTGTTTTCTCTGTTTTCTTACTTAAAATGCCGACTTCTTCCACCCATGTTGTGACGTTTCTTGCTTCTTTTGCCTTAGAAATCCTCTTTCTTACCCCAATTCCAGCTTCTGATTCATACCCATTTCTTCTAATTTGACTTCCTATTGCATGGTTACACCTCAAAACTGGATCGCTGGCTGATTTTTCTTCCCATGTTTGCAATTTGTTGCCCCTCATCTTCTTTTTAATCCCAGTACGGATCTTGAAGTTTCAATTGCAGATTGTGGGTGATAATAGTTTTTCTCTGTTTCCCTTTATCATCTGGAGTTTCAATTTTTTGTTACAGTTTTTTTCTCTTTACTTGGTCTCTAGTTTATTGGGAAATCCAGCGTCATAGACCAGATCTTGGCGTTACTTTGTTATCCGTCCACTTTCTAGATTTCAGAGCTCTAGTCAATGCATTGGATTCATGAAGTTCTTTTTTTTCCCTCGATATTGATTCTGGAAACTGATAAATAAGTGACCAACCTAGTATATGGAAAAAAAACAAATCTCTTAATTTCTCTTTCTTTCTTTTCTAAAACTCTTTTAATTGTTTTTGAGTTGCAGGTGACATCTGTGAAGGAGTTGAGTGGGCAAATTTGCCAGATCTGTGGGGATGAGATAGAAATCACCGTAGATGGAGAGCCATTTGTTGCCTGTAATGAATGTGCCTTTCCAGTTTGTAGACCTTGCTATGAGTATGAAAGAAGAGAGGGCAATCAAGCTTGTCCTCAGTGCAAGACCAGATACAAGCGTCTTAAAGGTGAATGATTGATCGAATATTCTTACCGTATTCTCTTTACATTTCAGAACATCCATAAGAAGAAATTTTAGGTTCATTGATGATAATTCATTCTTTGACTTACAAATAATGTGTTGATTTAATTGCAGGCAGTCCTCGGGTTGAAGGTGATGAAGAAGAAGATGATATCGATGATCTTGAGAATGAGTTTGACATTGCAAACAAGGATCCTAACAGTGCATCTGAGGCAATGCTCTATCCTCACCTTGCCGTTGGGCGTGGTTCTCATGCTAATGGTTCTGGAAATATGGCTACCGACCTTGACTCCTCATCCATCCCGACTGATATCCCTCTCCTCACCTATGGCCAGGAGGTAAATATTTTCTTCTTACAGTTGTACCATCAACCATTTTCGTTCTCTCTAAATTTGCTTAATCTTTGATTGTGCTATTTGATCTGAAGGATGCTGGAATTTCCTCCGATAAGCATGCTCTAATTATTCCTCCTTTTATTAGCCGTGGGAAAAAGGTCCATCCGGTGCCATTCACTGATTCTGCCATGTCTGGTAAGCACGCTGAATTCGTGTTCAAATTGAATTTTTGTAAGTCTGTAAGGACAGAATATTTTAGAAGTCTTTGAATCCTTATCTGGCATGTGTTATTGTTGCATCTAGGTTATATTTATGTTTATATTGTAGTGACCGATATTTTAACTGTTGATGTTGCAGCCAATCCAAGGCCAATGGATCCAAAAAAGGATTTAGCTGTGTATGGATATGGAACTGTTGCGTGGAAGGAAAGAATGGAAGACTGGCGGAAGAAACAAAATGAAAGACTTCAAGTAATTAAGCATGAGGGTGGAGGTGGAAAAGGTGACGATGAGCTTGATGATACAGATTTGCCTATGTATGTCCCTTCTTTATACTCTTTATATTTTAAGATGCTTTGTCTATCCGCTGAAGTACATTTCTTTTGGTGGTGGTGGTATCTTTTGATTGCTGTCATTGCTTGTTCTATTTTAAAATCTCTGATTTTGGATTTCTTTCCCGTCTTTGATATAGAATTCTCCATTTATTGGTATACTTGTCAACATATTTACTAGATGCTTGAGTTTTCCATGAGGAGAATAGTTTAATTTATCTTCTTTAACCTCATCATTTATTTTTTCATTGCTAAAGTGCCGTTATGCAGGTTCAGAATTAGGATCTATAGCTACTACATAAGGCTTAGTTTCATGGATATAGTTTGATTTAGAAACTGCTATCTTCTTCTTTAGCTTATATTTTTGTTGATATTGTTCTGTAGGATGGATGAAGGGAGGCAACCACTTTCCAGAAAACTACCAATCCCCTCGAGCAAGATAAACCCATACAGAATGATAATTGTACTTCGTATTGTCATCCTTTGCCTCTTTTTCCACTATCGTATTCTTCATCCTGTCCATGAGGCATATGGGCTGTGGTTAACATCAGTAATCTGTGAGATATGGTTTGCTGCATCATGGATATTGGATCAGTTCCCAAAATGGTGCCCCATTGTCCGAGAAACTTACCTTGATCGGTTATCGTTAAGGTACAACCACTACCTCATTGTGCTTTGTCATGGATTTCCCCTTCCCTTCTCTCCCATACTCAGTTTATTTATTTATTTATTTTTTTTGGTTATATGTTGGTTCAGATACGAAAAAGATGGCAAGCCATCAGAATTGGCTTCTATTGATGTTTATGTCAGTACGGTGGATCCGATGAAGGAGCCTCCTCTCATCACAGCAAACACCGTCCTGTCCATTCTTGCCGTCGATTATCCAGTAGACAAGGTTTCATGCTACGTTTCTGATGATGGTGCTGCCATGCTTACTTTTGAAGCCCTCTCAGAAACTTCCGAGTTTGCAAGAAAGTGGGTTCCTTTCTGCAAGAAGTTCAATATTGAACCTCGGGCCCCAGAATGGTATTTTGCCCAGAAGGTCGACTATTTGAAAGACAAAGTTGATCCAACATTTGTCAGGGAACGACGTGCAATGAAGGTTTGAAAATTGAACCTTTTTTTTTTTGGTGTTACAATTGTCCAAATGAATGGATGTACTTTTACTGTATATGGAAGTAATTTCTGCATCTGAAAATTGGCATGGCCTTATGTAGAGGGACTATGAAGAATTCAAAGTTCGAATCAATGGGCTTGTTGCCATGGCACAAAAAGTTCCTGAAGATGGTTGGACAATGCAGGACGGAACTCCATGGCCTGGGAACAACGTCCGGGATCATCCTGGAATGATTCAGGTGAGGGGATGTTTCTTGATGCGGTCAAGCATACCCTTGAACTTTTCATAATATCCGATACTTGTTCCACTGGCCATTATGTGTTATTTGGTTTATTGTTTTGTAAGCTTTTTGTTTAATAATCTTCTGCAGGTATTCCTCGGTCAAAACGGTGTTCGCGACTTGGAGGGAAATGAATTACCTCGTCTAGTGTATGTATCTCGTGAGAAGAGGCCAGGATTTGATCACCACAAGAAAGCTGGTGCCATGAATTCTCTGGTATATCTCTCTCTATCTACCTATACACAGACATACAATTTAGTTCACCATTGGCTAATCCATATTCATTTGATTCCTCAAGGTGCGTGTCTCGGCAATTATCTCGAATGCTCCATACATTTTGAACGTCGATTGTGATCACTACATCAACAATAGCAAGGCACTTAGAGAAGCAATGTGCTTCATGATGGACCCAATTTCGGGAAAAAGAATATGCTATGTGCAGTTTCCACAAAGATTTGATGGGATTGATAGGCACGATCGATACTCAAATCGCAATGTTGTATTCTTCGATGTAAGTAAACATTCCATATTCTTGGACTCAAATATTCATGTGAAGACATTTTATCCCTCATCATAACAACCAAGGAAATGCTAATTCTCTTTATGGACACTTTCAGATCAACATGAAAGGATTGGATGGTATTCAAGGGCCGATATACGTCGGAACTGGATGTGTCTTTAGGAGGCAGGCTCTTTATGGGTATGATGCCCCTGCTAAGAAGAAAGCACCAAGAAGGACTTGCAACTGTCTTCCAAAATGGTGTTGCTGTTGCTGTGGAACTAGAAAGAAGACTAAAACAAAGACCAGCGATAAAAAGAAGTTAAAGACCAAAGATACGTCAAAACAGATTCATGCACTTGAAAATATTGAGGAAGGAATTGAAGGTATGAACACTCTTGAAAAATACCAGTTAACAAAATGTGCAAAACTTGAAGAGGAACATATTTCAGAATATTTGGTTAATAAGGTGAAATCTATGCTCACTTCCCTACATTGTGGTTCAAATTCAGGAATAGATAATGAAAAATCATCTCTGATGCCCCAAGTTAAGTTTGAGAAGAAGTTTGGGCAATCACCATCATTCATTGCTTCCACACTTATGGAAGATGGCGGCGTGCCTGGAGGAGGGACTTCTGCTTCATTGTTGAAAGAAGCCATCCACGTAATCAGTTGCGGTTATGAAGATAAATCCGAGTGGGGTAAAGAGGTATGAAGGAAACTCTCTCGAAGTTCAGAAGTGTCGGTTCTTTGAACATGCGTTTAATATTATATTTTTTTCCTGTATCGTTGCAGGTAGGGTGGATATATGGGTCTGTTACAGAGGATATTTTAACAGGTTTCAAGATGCATTGCCATGGATGGAGATCAGTTTATTGCATTCCTAAAAGGCCAGCATTTAAGGGTTCAGCTCCTATTAACTTGTCTGATCGTCTACACCAAGTTCTTCGGTGGGCTCTTGGGTCTGTTGAAATTCTGTTGAGTAGGCACTGTCCAATATGGTACGGCTATGGATGTGGTTTGAAGTGGCTCGAGCGTTTCTCGTACATAAACTCCGTTGTTTATCCATTGACGTCAGTTCCACTGATCGCTTATTGTACACTGCCAGCTGTCTGCCTGCTTACAGGGCAGTTTATCGTTCCCGAGGTAACTACAATACCGTCTTGTGAATGTATTCAATTTTTCTTTTGTTGGGTTTGTTCAGCTGAGTGAGACATGTTCTTTGTTTGATGTGCAGCTAAGCAACTATGCTAGTATCATTTTCATGGCACTTTTCATCTCTATAGCAGCGACCGGTATCCTAGAAATGCAGTGGGGAGGTGTTGGGATCCATGATTGGTGGAGAAACGAGCAGTTCTGGGTTATCGGTGGTGCTTCGTCACATCTTTTTGCACTTTTTCAGGGTCTGCTAAAGGTTTTGGCTGGTGTTAACACAAATTTCACCGTCACATCCAAAGGAGGAGATGATGGCGAGTTTGCTGAGCTTTACCTCTTCAAGTGGACGTCATTGTTGGTCCCTCCCTTGACCTTATTGATCATAAACATTATCGGAGTTGTCGTCGGAATTTCAGATGCCATCAACAATGGTTACGACTCATGGGGCCCGCTCATCGGTAAGCTGTTCTTTGCATTCTGGGTGATTGTCCATCTGTATCCATTCCTCAAGGGTTTGATGGGGAAGCAAGACAAGGTACCAACCATTATCATTGTGTGGTCAATCCTTCTATCATCCATATTGTCGCTTCTATGGGTCCGAATCAACCCCTTCCTCGACAAGGGTGGGATTGTGTTGGAAGTTTGTGGGTTAAACTGTGACGACTAAGATGCCGAAATACACACGACATGAAGGATTACGGGTAGGAGCTGTGTTTTGAATTTGTACGGTTGCGCATTGGGACTAACTGGTCTCGAACATGCGTTGAATAGAATACGGTAACAGTCACTCCACCCGAGATTGTGAAGCATGAGTCAAAAGAAAGATGAGTTGCAAAAGGCTACTTGTCCTGGATTGTAGATATGGAGGAATTTGCATATCACACATCATCAAAATATTTGTTCTCTCTGCAAACTTTGTCATTGATTCTTTTCTTCTTCTTCTATACATGGTTTTTATTTTGTGAAAGGGACTGTAATTTATATTTTGTGTCTGTGAAATCCAAGAGCACATAAACATAAAAAAAGGAGGTGGGTGTTGTTAGTTTGATTCTTCATAAATTCATCCCTTCTCAACAAGGGATTTCCCATTCCCTTAGGTGGTTTTGTCAAGATTAAGATTATTGTTGTTGTATCCTTTGTTGTTTGTAAATCTCTCTCTTCACTCAATCAGGGTTCAGTTTTTTCTATTTTTATGGTTTCAATTTTAAACTATCCAAATTCTGTCTTGTATCACAACAATTATAGTTGTCATCTTAATGCAATAATGAAGGACTTCCATGCATCCCTTCTCCACCTCTCTTGATTTATTATTGATTTCAACTATGAATGTTTGTTTTATGTATTTATGGATTTTGAAGATAATTGCTTGTTTTTCATTTTTACTTTAGAGTCGAACTCAAATCATACTTTTATGGGTTGTATGTCTATGTATTGGCGATACATTTGTTATCTAATTTTTTAGTACTATAGGGATCGATGGATTCGAACTAGATCTGTTGGTTGTTAATATATTGAGCTATCCTCGCTTTGACTTTATATCTTTTGATATATGTGTTATTAAGATATTGTGTGTGATAGACACTGTTAGTTATCTATTAGTTATATTGATAGACATCTATATTTTGTTATATTTATAAATAAGTTGACTCATTTTCCTATATTTGAAAATAACGTTTTTTTTAATTTTTCTTTTACCAAATATGAATATTGATATAATTAAACTAAACAAGTTGTGACGCATCAACATATCCTCGTCCAAAAAATGTCTGCATGAACATTGGCCCGGCAACTTTTTGGGCCTGTTTGAACTTAGGCCCAAAAACTATATGATTTTTTTTTTTTTGGAATTGAAGTGTATGGCAGATTTTAGGGTTTGATTTTGAAAAATGGCAACACGGACAAATAATAAGATTTATGACAACTCATATGACATGTACATGGCCACGAATTTTCAAATCCCTGTTTTACCCTTGTCTAGTTTGTAGCTTTTGTTATTAATGAAACTACAAATATATGGTAAGTGTAGAATCATAAACAATGATGAAGTTTCATATACAGGATAATTGTTGATGTCTTAGTTCTCCACATTCCATCTAATCGATTCATTTGAAAAACTAAAAATAAATTTTATTATTAATTTAGAATACGTTTAACCACTTTTTGAATTAATCTCACTTGAATTAAATATCCATATTTTTCTATCAAATTTATATTTTAAATATCTATATATTATCAAATTTCATTTATCTAGTCAAATTTTAACTTTATTCAAATGTTTGAATTAGTTTTTATTATTTTATACATATTCTTAATAAATTAACTTGATATATTTCTATAATTTCTTAAGGTTTAAATTGTTATGTATATGTTATTAGATTCAATTGTACATATTTTATATTTAGTCATTATTTTAGCTGACATTTTGATAATACCTGACTTGCCCTTAATTAGTTTGTATGTTCGAAATATTAAATACAATGTAAGTGTAGAGCTTTATCAATAACCAAGATATAAATATAGTATAAGTGGAGAGCTTGATTAATAACCGGGATATAAATACAATGTAATTGAAGAGAATGATTAATAACCAAATTAATCCTATTATAATCTAATCGGTCCAATTTTAGTGTCATTCCGTAATTTTCACCATCTTTTGGAATTTGAATTTATTTTTAATATTCAAATTAGATTTTGATAATTACTACACGAATTGATTTAAAATAAACCCATGCCTTCCTTATTTTCTCTCCTAATTGATTCAAATTAGTTATCTGTTTTGATTTGATTTAACGAAAATATTCAAAATTAATCGATCTTTAATTTGTTTATCATCATTTTGATTTTAATTTATAATATATCTTTAGATTTTACATTATTTTATTTATTTTTATTATTTTAAATTTGGATTAATTTTTTTTTATCCCGACTAGGATTTTAGTTAATATTTTATACATATCGTCATCTAACAAACAATATATTTCATTTAAATTTTATCATTTTTTGTATTTTTAATAATCTTTTATTTATTACCATCTTATTATATTATTATTCCATTAATTTGTCTTTTTGACAAACAAATAAGTATTCACTACTGCAATCTTGCTATTTTTATTATGCCTTTACAATGAGTTAAGCTTCTTTCGTAGGTTTTGTGGTTGATAGAGTTATAAATATAGTGTAATTGTTGAAGCTTAAATGAAAATAGAATTATGAATATAGTGTAATTGTAAATAAACAAGTTTCATTTTTCTTCTTCGAATTATATTTGAATTTATATTTTATTATCAAATTAAATTTTATCTAACTACTTATCAAATTAATCCCAATAAATAAAAACTTCATGATTTTCTCCCCAATTTATATTTGAATTTATCTTTTATTATCAAATTTGATTTTATCTAACAATCTTTCGATCTATTTAAATGCTTGTTACAAATTCAATTGTATCTAAATTCTTTTTTCATTATTTTTATATATTGTTATCAAATTAATTTTTTTTTCATATTTTCGATGTTTTCAATTTTTCATATAGAAACTCGTAAAAATGGCTTGTTGTACTTAAAAAGAAACATATAAATAGGAATTAAACTTTAAATCACTACAAGAAATAATGGATACAATAGCTAACGAAAGAGGCTATGAAAGACCTTTCAAACATTTTTCGAAGGTTCTGATAGCCCATGTTATTAAAAGTCTGGGACTTTTTATAGCCTTTTTGTAGAGCTATAATGGATGATATTGAAGGATCTCTTACCGAAGAGTTCCATGAGTGCGTTCGAATCGCTTCGATCTCACCGTGACCGAAATACACATTATACATTCAAAACATACAGTTATGCAAACAAAACACTAATTATCAGCATGCTATGAACAACAAAATAACAAGAGAGAGAGAGTTCCATACCAGTTGAAGACAATCTTCAATCTTCGGAACTCAATGCAACGGAACCCTCCAAGCGATCTACCAACGCCCAGTAGCAATGTCAACAACAGCAGCACGAACAACCGCAAACTCATGACCACAACGGGGACGAGACCACCAGTAAAGAGTCCCGGGTAATCTCGGAGTGAGAACCCAAATGGTGGTCTTTGGTGAATTTGGTAAAGGAAGGAGGAAAACCAGATCGTGTAGGCGATAAGCAAGTGGGAGGGAAGAAGGCCACTATTGCATAGCAGAATGCTTATCGTTTAGGAGAAGCTACACGATTGTGTAAGATTTACTGAACGGTCGTTTAAGAAAAAGGTATACGATCGTTTAGCAAAATCAACACACTATACAATCATTTAGAGAAGTTATGCGATCGTGTAGGCGACAGTGTGCGATCGTTTAAGCGCGAGGTGGACGATCGTTTAGGCAGATAGGACTATCGTATAGGCTCTCGTTTTACGTAAACAATCGTTTAGATTTTCACCAACGTGCGCTCGATAATTCTCTTGGGAATTCTTTTGGGCGATCAATCGAACGATTCAAAAAATGAAAACATTTTTCATTTTAACTCATCGGTTACAATAACCGATGTTGTCCCACTAACCCACGTCCGAACGTGAATTTTGGATTAATTATCATATAATTAACCAACTAATTAATTAATAAATATAATCATATTATATTTTTAACCTATAGTTTAATATCACATATCTACTATAGTATTTTCTCCTCTACTTGATATAAACCATATTTATATCTAATTTCCTCCATAATAATGTATCTCATACATTTGACCTATCATATATAATTAACCAGTCCATTTATATCATATATAATCGAACTTCCTCTTGTCAATTTGAACATTTCAAATTAACCCAAACACTAGTTCTCGACTTTATCCAAGCTACCTAGAGACCTAATGGACCTGTGGCTCGAGGCTCCAACGGTCTGTGAATAGCTGACTAAACTCTTTAGCCACGAGATCCACCATCCGTTAACTATCAGGCATTCTACTAAAGACCAACAGCTGAACTCTTCTTACCACAGATATATTTCTGCGTCCATCGGATATAACCAATCATGAGTATGATGACCCTTCACAGATGCTCGTAAGTACAGTTAGGCCAAATTACCGTTTTATCCCTATAGTTACATCTCACTCCTTAAGTACCATTGATTCTTCTAATGAACAATACAACATAGTCCAACTATGTGTGAACACCTCTCAGGTCAAGAGAAGGTGTGTGGCACCACATTGTTCAAGCCCTGGAATCAGCCCTTAAGGGAGCTATTTATCTACCTACCCTTACCTCGGGGAAGGAGTGAATTCTATCTTGTGTAGTTGAGTTCCCAGCTCCCAAATTAGACGAATCCCCAAAAAAATTGGCGACCTGGCCACTCGCACCCATACAAATCAAAGGACCGCCCTCAATGGCAGGAGTTCCCAACTCAATCAAGATTGAGGACATGTTACCTATGGTCATCCTAGTGAAGTGAAGTCTCTATCATAAATGGTATTATATAACGAGACGTTAACACTTCGTGGTCAGGTCTTATACAAACTCTTTGTATAGGACGCCCCCGCTCGCATGGCCCTAACACGAATGATCAAGATCAGACCATCTGTGATAAGTCATAATACTTGTGACCATTTCACAAAACGGGCCGCATCCGTAGCATTACCAGAATAAGGTTTCCCTCCTATATCCATATACTACAGACCATTTTGGTTATCACTCAAGACATGATTCACTTGTATGTCACCACATACATGCTTGAGTTACATACAAATAACCAGGGATTTTATGTTTATTGGTTTGTGGTAAAGCAAATAAAACAATTAACCGAGCAAAACAACAAGATGTGAAGTAAATATCATATGTTAACAATCATTGGTGTTCGTATATACTGTTTACAAACTACAGAACACGAGACTTTAGGACATCAACCCTAACAACATCAACATCAAATAATTGATTTAGGCAATACAAAAGAAATTTCATCTAATAACAAGGGTCCAAAATGAAGGCAACATACAAGAATAAATTTGTTCTATCTTTTTTTTTTCCTAATACTTATCAAACTTTTCTTGCACCTTCGTTGCCATTTCTTGCAAAAGCACATCATTTGGACCAGTTGCACTTGAATATTTTTTTGCAATTCTGAACAATACTAATCTCATGGAAGACTGTATTAGAAGTATCATACAAAGACCTTGAAAGCCTAACAGTTACTTCATAGAACACCGACAAGAATTTGGTAAATATTCTCACAATTTCCCAATCCTTGGTGGTTGGTTTTTCCTCCTCATTCATGTAAATTGTGTCATAATCTGCTAACCTCTCAAATGCCTTTTCAAATTTTACAGTTGTCTCAAGCATCAAATAAGTAGAATTCCATCTAGTTGGAATATCAAGACACAACATACTTTTACTATCTATGTTCTCCTCTTTGATACACTTCTTAAATGTGGCAAGTCGAGCAGGAGAAGATCTAATAAACCTCATGGCATCTTGAATTCGAACCAATGAATCATTAACATCTTTTAGGCCATCGCATACAATTAAGTTCAATATATATGGACAACATCGAACATGCAAGAACTCACCATCTAACACCAACCTATGCTTAAAACGCTTCTTCAAATAACCAATGACAGTATCATTTGACGAAGCATTATCAATTGTCAATGTCATAACCTTTTCAATTCCACACTGTTTTAGACATTTCTCAACCTCTTTTCCTATCGTCTCCCCTCTCTGATTCTCAATTTGGGTGAAATTAAGAATTCTCTTATGTAATTTCTAATCTTTATTAATAAAATGTGCAGTCAAAACCAAATAGTTCATATTTTGGATTGATAACCACTTATCGGTTGTGAGTGACACTCTACATTCTTCTTTCACAAAAATGTCTTTCAACATCTCTTTCGTGCTATCATATATTCCTAAAATATCCTTAGAAAATTTTTTTTCGAGAAGGAAGAATAAAATTAGGTTCTACTAACGTCAAAGTCCAATTCACAAACCTCTTAAATCCTTGGTTCTCCACGAATTTAAATGGCAACTCTTCTATTATAATCATCTCAGCAAGTAGTTTTCGAGCACTCTCAATAGTAAATATCTTATAACTAATGGATGATTGTGATTGTGAACTATCTTCAATACTCTCATTCTTCTTAACGACCGACTTACTTTGTGTTACATCTAACTTACACTTCTTAATCTGATAAGGATTTTTTTTACAGTAGTGTTCAATATGGATTCTCATAGTTGAATTTCCATTCCTTCTAGGATGACATGCATACACCATACCACAATAGTTACATTTAGCATGTGGATCATCATCATTATATTTAGAACATTTAGTAAAGTGATCCCATGCCATAGATGGATTTTCCTTCTTTCTTCCATTTGCATGCTTTGAAATTGTCTCCTCGCTTTCATCTTTTCGTGGTGGTGGTGGTGGCATCACAAAAACATCATCATTGGAATCATTGCTCTTGCTCTTGCTCAAGCTCAAGCTCATTGTGATGGTACCTATAAAGGGAAAAATAGAGAGAAAACTTATTACCATCAAAGAAAATGAGATTAAAATTCTATGAAAATCATTTACTTAAACGTAAAATTCAAATATTCCATTGACCATTCCCTCCCCCGGCCTCCACCACATATTCATTTTTTTTATTTGAAGCAAATTTTAAAATTCAAACATAAAGTCAAGTGATCTGATGGAAGGTGAAGAGATCAGAAACCTGAATGCCCGATGTCGAACGGAATGGGTGGAATATAATTTGGAATCTTTTGTCGAGACCGTCAACGTCGAGGGAGAAGAAGAACTGATCTGATGGAAGGTGAAGAGATCAGAGATGGAAGCTGACACGTGAAACCTAAACGGAGGGAAATGGAATCGGAACCGTCGTCGTCGACGTCGAGGGATGGAGGGAGAACTTGTTATGGTTGATGCCCTAAAGTCTCGTGTCCTGTAGTTTGTAAACAATATATACGAACACCTGTGATTGTTAATATATGATATTTACTTCACATCTTTTTGTTTTGCTCGGTTATTTGTTTTATTTGCTTTACCAGCAACCAATAATCATAAAATCCCTGGTTATCTATATGTGACTCAAGCATGTATGTGGTGACATACACGTGGATCATGTTTTGAGTGATAACCAAAATGGTCTGTAGTAAATGGATAAAGGAGGGAAACCTTATCCTGGTAATGCTACGGACGCGGCCCGCTTTGTGAAATGGTCACAAGTGTTGTGACTTGCCACAGATGGTCTGATCCTGATCATTCATGTTGGGGACATGCG
>NC_052352.1:61324244-61421169 GCF_009727055.1 Benincasa hispida | reverse complement strand
ATTTATATCAAGTAGAGGAGAAAATACTATAGTAGATATGTGATATCAAACTATAGGATATAAATATAATATGATTATATTTATTTATTAATTAATTGATTAATTATATGATAATTAATCATTTTTCCACGTTCGGACGTGGGTAGTGGGTAGCATTGGTTATGGTAACCGATGGGTTAAAATGAAAAAAGTTTTCATTTTGAATCGTGCAATCGGTAGTCGTTCAATCCCCCAAAAGAATTCGTGAAGCGCGTGTTGGTGATTCAAAACGATCGCTTGAGAGCCTATGCGATAGTGTTATCTGTCTAAACGATTGTATACCTCGCGCCTAAACGATTGCACACTATCGCCTAGACGATTGGATTTCTTTTCTAAACGATCGTATAGTGTGCCGATTTAGCTAAACGATTGTATACCTTTTTCTAAACGATCGTTCAACAAATCCTACACGATCGTGTAGCTCCTCTATGCGATAAGCACTTCTGCTATGCGATAGCACTGTTTTCTCTCCCATTTGCTTATCGCCTATATGACTTGTTTGTCCTCCGTCCTCTACCAAACTCACCAAAGCCCACTCTTTGGGTTTTTGACTCTGAGAATACCCAAGTTTCTCTTGTAGTGGTGTCGTCCCCACTGCATTGTTTGTGTATGTTCGGATCGTGCAGTTGCAGTCAACATACTCGTAGGGTGCTGGTAAATCGGTGGGAGGTTTTTCGCTGCTTAAGGTTCAGACATACGAAGAGAGTCTTCATCTAGTATGAACCTTTTTCCTGGTTAATTATTGTATTTTGAGCATGCCGATAATGAGTATTAGATGCATAACTGTATGTGTTGAATGTATGTCGTTTGTGTTTCGAACACTGTGAAATCAAAGCGATCTAAACCTGCTCATGGAACTCTCGATATGAGATCCTTCAATTGGTATCAGAGCTAGGATTTTTATACTCCGATTTCATCTGTTGCAATGAAATAACATATACACTATTTTAATTGTTAAATCTGCGGTGGATATGCTAGATTAATGGATGTTTTTGGGATGATTTGCCTCGGTTTGTTTAAGATCCTTTTACATTTGCGGATATTTATAAAGGCTCCTGTGTTTTTAGGCATTAATAATCGTTATTGATTTTGTATTCAAAGTTTGTTTGGAGTCTTGAGTCGTTCGTCGAAGTTCTGGGCAAAGGTTGCGACTCTTCGAGGAAGAAGATGGACTCGGGTTGATCGCATTGTGCAGAAGAGGTTCTATGCGATCGCTATCCATCGCATCGTGAAGATGAAGGACTATGCGATCGCGGTTGAACGATGGGGTATGCGATCAAGAGTTGGTCGTATCAGGTTGACGATCGGGCACGTGTTTGCTGAGTATCATTTAATGCGCGTGTGCGCTAGACGATCGTTTAAGTCAGCAAGCTTCATCACTTAGTAACTGACTAAATGATCGCTTAGTATCGCAAGGTAAATCGTTTACCAAGTTGCACGCAGCGGTTAAATGATGAGACACTCGCGTGTCGTTTAAGAGAAATATGACCAACAGTGGTTCGAATGTATATACAAAGAATTTTTTTTTTTTTTTTTTGGTTCGAATGTATATACAAAGAATTTCAGTGCGCTAGACGATCGTTTTGGTCAGCAAGCTTCATTGCTTAGTAACTGAATAAACGATCGCTTAGTAACTCAAGGTAAATCATTTACCTGTCGTTGCGCTACACAATTGCATAGACAATCCGGCTTTGCAGCCTCGTCGTCGTCTACGTGATCGTTTGCTATTGTTCCTATCGTCTAGTGCGCGCTGAACGATCGTCTACCTGCTAGAGTTTGCTACATGATGAAGACCTCCTGGCGGTTCAAGACCCGATTCGCTTGTGAACCGGTTTGCTCGATGAAAAATGTAATAGATAGGGTTTTTCATTCCGATTTTTTGGTTTCAAGGCTCATCCCGATCCATTAATCTATTTGTTTAATACATGTGATGTATGTTTTACATGTCATATGGTATGCACATATAGTAAATCCCACCTTAGGTTATGCATTGATCATGCATCATCTCTTTATTGTAATTGTTATAATTTAGAGAAGCATGATTTTAATTATGTAAGAGCATGCTCATGCATCATATAATATAAGAGTTATATTTATGCATGCATAAAAAGCATTGACATGCATCTTCTTTATATTATAATTGTTATAGTATAAGGGTGAATGATAGCATGTTTGCTTTGTTATTACGCGAAATATAAAAGTTATATAGTAATGACAGGACATTGTATGAAGCATGATACATAGGTTACTTTATAAACGCCTCGTTATGCGCAATGTTTTTTAGTTGTTTCTTTTTAAGAGTTAAAGAGAAATTAGAACTAAAAGAAATAAGAAAGACATGCATGTTTACTTAGGTTTAATTCATAGTTTTAAAATATTTAAAACTTGGATCACATAGACCTAAGATCACGGTTATAATATGATTAGAAACCCTAAGGCTTTAATCTTTTAATCAGTTTGATAGGATTAAATTGGCTAATAAAAGGTTAAAGTGTAGAAAATCTATCTATAAAAGACCTTTTGTCTAAGGCGAATTCTGTCTAGGCTGGGGTATTTAAGTTAACGAAAACGTAACACCCCTACCTGGGAACTTACCTGGAAAGGTGAATTAGATAGATTTGATGCATGCATGCAAGTTAAGGACAGTCCATTAAAGTGTTTAAATGTGACTACTTGAACTTGTTTATATTTCATAGAAAGATTGTTTATGAGCAGAGTTTAAAAAGACAACTTAGACTAAAATCAGTTGGATTGTCTAGGTTAATGAACCTCTAGTAGAACATTTAGTGGGAGGTACTTGGGGCATAAGATGCTTCACTTAAACCTTTCATGTTTCTCCTACATAGTCCACACCGTAAGATCTATCCTCAGCCTCGCGGCACCTTTAGCATGTCCCCCCAACGGATGGTGTTTGGGTAGGTCAATATCAAGATGGATGGAGAGAGTGTTCACAGTAAGTGGGAGCGGGAAGTGCGACAGCATATCCCTCGATCTCCCTTGTTAGGTTGAATAACGTTACTGCGCATCACCTCGAGCCACCCTGGGAGTGTCCCCCTAAAAATTTCTTGAAAATTAACTACACCGTGGAGAGACACGAGGAAGTATGAGAAGAGGCAAAAAGTGCAACAGAAGTACAATCCCCTCGTTGACATATTTGAAGATCTAAACATTAAATTTTAGAAGTGGATGGATAACATAGACACTACTTCAATGATATGAAGAAATGCATATGCTCAAATGGATAAAAAAGGGTTTAATAGTCTGTTAACACTATATGAATGGATGGATGATGAGGTATATAACCTTTAATGAAGATTCTCGTGTGTGTATAGGTGTCTCTGTTTAATTAAACACTCAACGTTACCATGCATGCATAAAAAAAAAAAAAGCAAGCCCAACCAGAATTATGTCGTCGATAATTTTCCATAGCTGATATTGTAGTAGTAGTACGTTACATACATTATTCCATAGGTTCATGCACTCAACATTATTTGGTTTTCTCATTGCTCTATAAATTTCTAGATGTGATCGTTGTACTATCGATTGAAGTAAGGCGACAGACGTATTGAAGTATTTCAATGGTCGACACACTAACCATGATGTACCTTAGAGCAACGACAATGCTATTTACATGCCTTTCAAACTCTCTAGGATGAACTAGGTGCTTGTTTGTGCGGACTTCCAGGTTAGAGAAGTAATCGTATCCAATTCATTGATTGGATTACATTCAAATGCAGACTTGGAACGTGAAATGAGATTGGTGTGTGAAAATTTTCCCAGTTTACTCCTTGCTAGTGTGGTAATGGAACCTAATAATCTTCTAGTGGATCGATGGACTTTACGTCGAGATGCTTTCATGCCTCAACAACATGAGAGTGGTGGTTGTAGTATGTTCACATGTAAATTTTTCGAATATGATGTAACCGGATCCAAAATGGACACCTTAACACAAGATAGAATGACATATTTTCGTAGACAATAAGCCATTCAGATTTGGGCAAATAGAGCATTATTTTAAAAGTTTGTAAACCTTTTTTTGTAATTAATGGTTGAAGTGATTAATGAAAATTTATAGTTGGCTTAGATTGTTTTTTATGTATAAGCGGGTTCATGCGAATATCATCAAAATACACATATTCCCGCCTGGGTTCATGCAACTAGTGCCAATTCCTAGCCAGGTTCATGCAAAAATCATTAAAATATAAACATTCCCGGTCGGGCCCATGCAAGTAGGCGCCAATTCCCGATCGGGCTCATGCAAAACGTCATCAAAGTATACTAATTCCCACCCCGACCCATGCAATTAAGCGCCAATTCCCGAGAAGGCTCATGTAAAAATCATTAAATATCTCGGCTGGGCTCGTGCAAGTAGGCACCAATTTCTGGTTTGGCTTATGCAAAATATCATTAAAATACAATAATTCCCGGCTAGACCCATGCATGTAGGCACCAATTCCCGGTCGGGCTCATGCAAAATGTCATAAAAAAAATCCAAAATCATAGACGACTTTGCAAAGCCACAAAAATCCATAAAGATAATAAACATAATTAGTAATAAAAAATCCATACATCACTTGGAAGTATTGAAATGTTGATTGCATGTCGTTTTGTTGTGACCCCGTTGCCCACATCTGAAACACCTGTGAACTTGACGAAATTCACGCAGAAGAAAATATTGTTGTTTGTGGGCGACCTACTCTTGGAACTCTTTTTGGAGGCAATGTTTCAACATCGACGAAGGCTGATGATTGCTTCCATTTTGAAAAGTGTCCAAGTGGTCATATAGGTTCAGTATATGCAGCCAATACTGATTCAACAGAGTATATTCATGAACAAAGAGAGATAGGATCAATATTTTGAACCCTGCATGCAGCAATCGCGTATGAACAAGGGAGTTCATAATAATCAAACTTGCGACAAGTGCATGTTTTGCATGAATATTTACACGGTCTCCCAAACCCCCATCTTGTTGGATTTTATGTCCTAAAACTCGTAGTTTGTAAATTGATAAACATATTTTGTTTTGTTTTTCTGATAAAATTGTTATTGAAATTGTAATCTTGAATCCAATAAACTAAGGTTCTGAGGCTATTTAATGTAGACATGAACTTTATGTGATGATATAAAACATGGATCAAGTTCAAGTATATAGCCTAAAATGGTCTATAGTATAAGGATAAGGTTGGGCGCCTTGTTCTGGGGACACTATGGATGCCGCCCACTTTGTAGTTAGTACAAACGATATGATCTTGAATCGTTCATATAAAGATATGTGAGTGGGGGTATCCTATGCAATGAGTTTGTATAAGACTGGACCACGACTTAGTCACTTTTGTTTTATAACACCGTTTACTGTATAAAACTGACTAATTCAAATTAGATGACCTAAGTAACTCGATCTCAATCCTTAGCTAACTATGAACTCTGGTTTATTCGGGATTATCCTTAGATTTTCATGGGTGAGATCAGCTCAACAGCGCTGGCTCAATAAGCCTCCCATTTCAGGGGTAAGACCGGGTAAATAGCTGGGGACTTAGGGTGCAAGACGAATGTCACTCCTACCCGTCTCTAGGGGTAGTAGATAGGATGTTCCCTTAAGTGCTGACTTCAGAATTAGAACAAGGAGCCCCACCCTCTCTCTAGGTTGAGAAGGACTCGATTTGAAGGTTGGACCACAAATAAATTGTTCTTTAGAGGTTCAGTGGGACTGAAGGAACAAGAAGTGTTCTCGGGGGTAAAATGGTATTTTGACCCAACNTAGCTCAACAGCGCTGGCTCAATAATCCTCCCATTTCAGGGGTAAGACGGGTAAATAGCTGGGGACATAGGGTGCAAGACGGACTTCGCTCATACCCATCTCTAGAGGTAGTAGATAGGTTGTTCCCTTAAGTGTTGACTTCAGAATTAGAACAAGGTGCCCCACCCTCTCTCTAGGCTGAGAGGGACTTGATTTGTTGGTTGGACCACAAATCAATTTGTTCTTTAGAGGTTCAGTGGGACTGAAGGAACAAGAAGTGTTCTCGGGGGTAAAATGGTATTTTGACCCAACCAAGACCACGAACAACCTGTGAAAGATTGACTTACTAGTTATGGTTATATCAGATGGACGGAAATATATCTACAGTGAGAGGAGTGCAACTACGGGACTTTAGTGGAATGACCCGTTAGTTAACAAATGTTGATTAATTAGGTTAAAGAATTTTACCGGTTAATCTCGAATTGTTGGAGCCCATGATCTGTAGGTTCATTAGGTCCCCCTACTAGCTTATATGGATTAAACTTAGAACAGTATGTTGGATTAATTTGAATTGTTCGAATTAGGAAAAGAGATTAAAACCGACAAGTATATGCGATATCGCTATTGGTTTTTTGTATGGCACTCTATATTTAAATGTGAATTGAATTTCGAAAATATGAATGCGGATTCACATTCGGGAGGTCAAAATTAGTCAAGAGGGTCAAAACTGTAAAAAGTCAAAGGGTTGACTTTTCGCTAGGAAAAAGTCAAAGTTTGACTTTGACTAAATGGAAAAAGACCTTTTTGCCCTTGACTAGAGTTAGTGGAATTATCAACATTTTTGTTGGATAATCTCACTAACTTAAGTAGACTATGTGTAAACATTATAGAATGATACATAGCCCATTTTGATTTAGTGTTTTGTGAGGTGTTGATTTTTTATGAACTTTTACATGCATTAGATGCATGTAATTGTTTTATAAAAGGAAGTTTTTTTAAAAATAATTTCTTCTTCTTCTTGCTGAATTTTCAATTGCTTTTGGTTTCCAAGTTATCACCAAAAACTCCCTTTTGCTCACATTAACCTTGAACCTCCCATTCTTCCTTTTCATTCCTTCATTCACCGGGTCCCACAACCCGGTTCTAAGTCCAGAGAATAGCAGGGAAACTCTAGTGGTGGTCCGATAGAGTTTAGGTCGAGATTCAGCGAGAAAAAGCATTTTTTCGGGAGCTACAAAGGTTGTACACTATCTTTTTTTAGTTTACTATTTTTCCTATATTTGCATGCTAATTTCTTTTTAATTAGAGGTAATTAGAGTGTAATTAGATCCTTATTCCACTGCGTATGTCTCGTGTTCCATCACATCTATCACCTCAAACTCATGTTGATCAATTGGCCTAACTTCCTATTTGCTTGCTTTGTTTACCGCGTCACGAATTATTGCCATCGCATAGTTCGACAGTCTTGATGTACTGTTTGATGCATCCGTTCGACGTCTATAATACAAGTCTTGTAACCAACCTCTAATATGGTCTAGAAATGATGTGATTGGTAACTGTCGTACATATTTTAACACTCTGTTTATGCACTCAGCGAGATTTGTCATCATTTGATTGTACCTTCTGTTACATTGGTACACCCTAGCCTATCAAGACCAATATCTTCTAAGAATTTGCGTGGACCTAGATACCCTGCAAATTGACTCCAATAGTAGTTAAACACAGACTCACAACTTGCCTTAGCTGCTTTGTTGAAAATATCCAAAATATCTTTATTCTTAAAATTAATTAATAAATTAGCTTTCAAGTGATGGATGCAGAGACCATGAAATGCTTATGGGAAGACCGTGATAAATGCCTTTTTTTATGCTAGGGTGTCTGCCTGATACGATAACCAAATCACAAACTTGTCCAGTTGCACATCTTAATTGCTGAAAAAACCACACCCAAGATTCATCAGTTTCTCCACCAGATATACCAAATGTTATTGGGGTTGAAGCCCTAAATCTCATAGGGTCCTGTAGTTTATAAACACTTGTATGAACAAACTATTTGATACTTTATTCACTATGTCTATGAAAAATATGATATTTCATTTCCTTTACCACAAACCAATAAACTAACATCCTTGGTTATCGTTGTAACTTAAACATGTATGTGAAGACATACAAGTGGATCGTGTTTAAGTGATACCTAAATGGTCTGTAGTATATGGATAAGGCTAGATACCTTATCTTGGTGACACTACGAGTATGACCCACTTTATAGGTGTTACAAATGTTGTAAAATACTACAAATGATATGATCCTGATCATTCATGTATTAGACATACAAGCGGAGATATTCTATGCAAAAGAGTTTGTATAAGACTGGACCACGAAATGTTTAGTCTCATTATATAACGTCGTTCATAATTGAGACTTTCATTTCACTAGGAATACCGTAGGTAACATGACCTTAATCCTGAGTGAGTTGTGAGCTCCTACCTATGAGGGCGGTCCTTTGATTTGCATGGGTGAGAGTGGCCAGATCGCCGACTCAAGAAGCCTACTATTTTGGGGATTTGTCTGATTGGGGAGCTGGGAACTCAGCTACACAAGATGGAATTCACACCTTCCCCGAAGCAGGGGAGATAAATTGCTCCCTTAAGGGCTGATTTCAGGTCTTGAATAATGTGGCGCCACACCCTCTCTTGACCCAAGAAGGGTTTAATCATAGTGAGACTATGATCTATTGTTCATTAAAGGAATCAGTGATACTTAAGAAGTTAGATGTAACTATAAAGACAAAACGGTAATTTGACCCATCTATACTTACGAGCAATTTGTGAAGGGTTATCGTACTATTGATTGGTTATATTCAATGGACACAAAAATACATCTGTAGTGCAAAGAGTGCAGCTGGCAGTCTTTAGTGGAGTGTCCGACAGTTAACGGATTGTGAATAATGTGATTAAAGAGTTTAATCAATTATTCACGTATCGTCTGAGCTTCAAGCTACAGGTTCATAAGGTTCCCTTGGTAGCTCAATGGATTTAAGTTGAGAATAAGTTTTTTGGTTAATTTGAAATGTTCAAATTAATAAGAGGGAATTTGATTATATATGAAATAATTAAATTAATTCAATTATATATGATATAATTGATATAATGTATTTGATGCATTATTGTTTGATTGGAGGAACTAATATTTAAATATGATTCAAATATATTTTCTTTGAATAAGATTCATAGTTATTAAATCTAATATAAATATGATTTATATTAAATGACATAAAATAGAGAAAAAGAACTATGGTTTATATATTATATATGATACAATATTAAAACTATAGGTTATAAATATAGTATGATAATTTAATTATCATATTTATTTATAATTTATTAAATATTTGATAATTAACCATTTTTCTCTCTAACCACCCTTTAGTGGGAAGTTATTTAGTTTTTGTGACAAAAACGAATAAATGGTTTTTTCAAAATTTCATATATAGACGAACATACACGATCGAGTATCTATAGGCTGTTCTTTAGAGCCTATGCGATAGACTCATCTTTCTAAACGATCAAGATCCTTTGCTATATGATAACCTTGTTTCTATTTGATTGTCTTCTTCCTCCAAACTCTAAACTTCCCCTCTAACCAAAATTAACCAAAGTCCACCACTCTTGGATTCTCACACCGAGAATACTAAGGTCACTAAGTGGTAGTGTCCCTGTTGGTTTGAGGATCGAGTTTTTCTTGTTGCTGATCGAGGAGTTCGTGACTTGTTCGATGCGTTCGTGAACGAGTACAATCAAGGAATTATCTTGAAAACGATTCTTCAAACGTATAATCTCTAAACTTTGTTTTTAATTCAGAAGCATGCTGTAATTTAGTTTCTGATGCATAATTTGTTCTGTTAACTGTAAATGTATGTATTCAAAATGAGATTTGGACGATCCGCTTCCGCTCAAAGGTTCTCTGTAAATAGAGTTTCTCAAATTGGTATCAGAGCCAGGTTGTGTTCTGGTTTCCAAATTCTGTTTGCTGTATTGAATTTCATTTACAATTTGGTGGGTTTTAAGTTTCTGCAATGTGTTTATTTGTTAAATGTTCGTGGATGTTGTTGATGGATGTTTTGGGATAATTGTCTCTTTTAATGTTTTTTGTTTAAGATTACAAAAGTTAATTGTAAGGGCCACTATGTTTTTTGACATAATTTCTTACAATTGAGTCTGTATTCATTTAGAGTTTGGAGGAGGAAGACGATCGAATAGAAACAAGGCTATCGTATAGCAAAGGCTTTTGATTGTTTAGAAAGACGAGTCTATCGCATAGGCTCTAAAGAACAATCGTATAAATACTCGATCATATATGCTCGTCTGTATATGGAATTCTGGAAAAAAAAAATCATTTATCCTTTTTTGCCACAAAAACTAAATAATTTCCCACTAAGGGTTGGTTAGAGAGAAAAATGGTTAATTATCAAATAATTAATAAATTATAAATAAATATGATAACTAACTTATCATATTATATTTATAACATATAGTTTTAGTATTGTATATAAGCCATAATTATTTTTCTATATTTTATGGCATTTAATATAAACCACATTTATATTAAATTTAATAACTACATATCTTATTCATAGAAAATATATTTGAATTATATTCAAATATCAGTTCCTCCAATCAAACAATAATGTATCAAATAATTTATATCAATTATATCATATATAATTGAATTAATTGAATTATATCATATATAATCAAATTCTCTCTTATTAATTTGAACATTTAAAATTAACCAAAAAACTGATTCTCAACTTAAATTCATTGAGCTACCAAGGGGACGTTATGGACTAGTAGCTTGAAGCTTCAACAATACGTGAATAATTGATCAATCTCTTTAATCACATTATCTATCATCCGTTAACTGTCAGGCACTCCACTAAAGACCAACAGCTGCACTCTTCGCACTACAGATACATTTCTGTATCCATTGGATATAACCAATCAACAGTACAATGACCCTTCACAAATTGCTCGTAAGTACAACTGGTCCAAATTACCGTTTTGTTCATGTAGTTACATCTAACTCCTTAAGTACCACTGATCCCTCTAATGAACAATAGATCATAGTCTCATTATGACTAAACCCCTCTCGAGCCAAGAGAGGGTGTGGCGTCATATTGTTCAAGGCCCGTAATCAACTCTTAAGATAGCAATTTATCTACTTAACCCTGCTTCGGGGAAGGAATGAATTATATTTTGTGTAGTTAAGTTCCCAGCTCCTCAATCAGACAAATTCCCAAAATGGTAGGCTTGTTGAACCGGCGATCTGACCACTCTCACCCATGCAAATCAAATGATCGCCCTCATAGGTAGGAGTTCACAACTTACTCAGAATTAAGGTCATGTTACCTATGGTCATCCTAGTGAAATGAAAGTCTAAATTATGAACGACGTTATATAACGAGACTAAACATTTCTTAGTCCAGTCTTATACAAACTCCTTTGTATAAAATATCTCTGCTTGCATGTCTAATATATGAATGATCAGGATCAGATCATTTGTAGCATTTTACAACAATTGTAACACCTACAAAGTGGGTCATACTCGTAGTGTCATTAGGATAAAGTATCCAACCTTGGTTATCACTTAAACACGATCCATTTATATGTCTTCACATAAATGTTTAAGTTACAACGATAACAAAGGATGTTAGTTTATTGGTTTGTGGTTAATGCAACTAAAATATCATATATTTCATAGACAGAGTGAATAAAATATCAAATATTATTAATCACCGAAACGTTTGTTCATACAAGTATTTACAAACTATAGGATCCTACTAAATTTAGGGCATCAATGCCAACAATCTCCCACTCATCCTAAAGCTAGTGGGGTGTACAAGACAATCAAATTACAAGTACACAAAACAATAAACTATGGCACAATACGCCTAGTACAAGAAACGTGACTGGGTATATTTGATTGTTTCCATTGACCCCAGTCGCAAGCAGGAGTTTACCACTATACTTACCCCTTAAATGTGTTCCATCTACAATTAAAACATGGCGAATGCAGTTCAGAAACCCCCTAATAGAAGCATCAAGAGCCATGAAGATGTGCTTGAAATATTTATCTTCCTGCAGGTCATATACAAATCTTGAACCAGGATTTGTTGGGATTGGTGTCCTAATTCTCCCGAAGTTTCGTAGTTTGTAAATTGTACATATTATTATGAATAAAATAAGAGTTATTTTATTTTGCATTTACTCATATCCAATAAACAAAGCTCCATGGTTATTGTATGAAAACTTAAGCATATATATGAGATATACAAGTAGATCATGCCTTAAGTGATAACCTAAAAAGGTTTGTAGTATAAGGATTAAGGAGGGATATCTGATCCTGGTGACACTACGGATATGACCCGCTTTGTAGAGATTTACAAGTATTGTGAACTACTACAGATGGTTGATCATGACCATTCATGTGGAGACATGCGAGTGGAGGTGTCCTATACAAAGAGTTTGTATAAGATCGGACCACGAGATGAATAGTCTCTTTATATAACATCGTTGTTACTTAAGACTTACATCTCACCTAAACGACTATAGGTGACATTACCTCAATCCTGAGTGTTTTGGAAACTTCTGCCTTTGAGGGCGGTCCTTTGATTAGTATGGGTGAAAGTGGCCAGATTGCCAACTCAACAAGCCTACCTTTTTGGGGATTTGTCTGATTTGAGAGTTGGGAATTCATTTACACAAGATGGAATTCACTCCTTCTCCGAAGCAGGGGTAAGTAGATAGATTGCTCCCTTAAGGGTTGATTCCGGGTCTTGAACATAGTGGCCACAGCCTTTCTTTGGAAGAGAGGACTCAGTCATAGTAGGACGATGACTTATTGTTCATCAGAGGAATCAATGGTACTTAAGGAGTTAGATGTAACTACAGGGGGAAAACGGTAAATTGGCTCAACTGTACTTACGAGCGATTTGTGAAGGGTTATCGCACTGTTAATTGATTGATATGGACATAGAAATATATATGTTGTGAGAAGAGTGCAGCTGTCGGTCTTTAGTGGAGTGTCGGGCAGTTAATAGATGGTAGATCTCGTGACTAAAGAGTTCAGTCAGTTATTAACGTACCGTTGAAGCTTCAAGTTACAGGTCCGTAAGGTCCCCTTAGTAGCTCAATGAATTCAAGTTTATAATCAATTCTTGGGGTTGATTTGAAATGTTCAAATTGACAAGAGAAATTTCGATTATATATGATATAATCGATGTGATGTATGAGATACATCAAGTAGAGGATTAATGTAAATGTGATTTACATTAAGTAACATAAAATAGAAAAAGAACTATGGTTTATATGTTTCATGAGATGAAATATTAAAACTATAGGTTATAAATATAATATGGTAAGTTAGTTATCGTATATATTTATAATAATGTTAATTATTAGATGATTATCTATTTTTCTCTAATAACCAAATGAGTGAGAGGTTATTGGTGGTTTTATGGAAACCGTGAGATAAAAGGAAAAATATTTTCCTAAATTTAGGAGAGTTGCTACTTTCGGAAAGGAACTCACAGAATGCTATCAAGTGAAATCGTTTCACTACATGATAGCTCATAGAGAGACTAAACGATCGTGGAATGTCACTATACGATAGTTCACTCAGTTGGTCGTAGCTAAACGATCGTAGGGCATTGTCTATGTGATAGGCTGCCTTCTTCTACACGATTGAGCATTCATCTATACGATAGACACTTCTCATCTTCCACTTGCTCAATCGTCTACATGATTGTTGTTCCTTCGGTCTCTTCCTGTAACCAAGTTCATACAGAGCCTACACTTCTGGATTCTCACACCGAGAATACTAAGGTAACCATTGTGGTGGTGTTCTCACTCAACTCGATTGAGTTCGAGGTTTTGGAGGTCGTTCGTTAAGTTCGTGATCATCATGATCGTTCAGTTTGTGTTTGCTGTTGATCGTGCTGTATTGCAGTCATTGTGTTTGAGCGTTTGTGTATTGTTGTCTTGGACGCTTGGAATGATCGAGGGAGTTTGAAGAATGAGTCTTCAAAGGTATAATACTCTATCCCTTGATTATATTAAAGCATGCTGTAATTTCGTATTGTGCATGACATGTTAGTTTTCATTTCTTGACTGTAATTGTGTATGTTCAATATCAAATGGAATTTGGAACAATCATTCCGCTGCTCATGGAAATCCTCATGTCCGATTAAAAGAAGTTCAAAACAGAAGTGAAATTTGGAATATCAGAACAACCTGGCTCTGATAGGATTTTCATATTAACATTGGTCTACATCATCCCTTAAGTTATGAGTCGTCAAATTACTAGGCGACGAAGTAAGCGATGGGTTAAAATATGTGGGGAAAATGGACTATCCGACTCCATCTTGCAATGTACTGGCCTAGATGTTGAAGAGATTTATTTAGTTCGTCGGATATATGAATTGTTTGGACAAAATCCTTGATTACTTGAACACTTTGGAAGTGTAGATATGTCAAGAGGTATTACTAAGACCTCTTCCCATGTGTTGAATGTGTGTAAATCTTCATCATTCTGAATTACAAATGTTGGGGCTTTGGACTCAATTGAAGTATATATCTTATAATAAGATTATACTCCTATGAAATTATACCACTTATCCTATACACTTCGGTCAGGAATTCATTATATGTCTTTGCAACCTTAATGTCGAACTCCTACAACTCTCCTCTACCATAATCCTTTTCCCTTTCATTTCGAACGCCACCGGAACAAATCCAAACATGAGGCATTTTCCTACAATTTATAACAAAAATGTATTAATGTAGTTAAGAAAAAAAATAGAACTAAAAAGAAAAAAAATTACCCGATCGTCCACCCAACCGGTTACAACACTGGGCCAAAAAAACAGTGTACATGTTCTCCATATGCGCCCGACCGAGTCTAAGGTTACCTCTACTAGGCGTCGGATCAGCCCATGTTCCCAACCCGGTTCCTATCCCATACCTGGTGAAGATCCGATGATGCCCGACTAGGTCGAGCATTTCTTTCATACCCGATGAAGACCCGATGAAGCTCGACCAGGTGATTTCAAAAGCCCAACCGGGTATCTTAAAAAAAAATTTGATCTCAATTTTTTTCAAACTTACTTCAACCATTATTTTACCGATGAAGCCCGACTGGGTATCTTTAAAAAAAAAAAACTATATTTTCTTTTTCATGTTTTTTTTATAACTATCAAATGCAGGACAATATAAAAAAAGAAGCAATCAACCAAGAGAGCATAGATACAAGTAAATGAATTCTAATATGGAAAATTACATCTTCGTTCTGGAGATAATTTGGTGAAGAAAAATTTTATGTTGGGATATGGAGAATTTTTTGTGTTGTGGAGAATTTTTTGTCAATTAATTTTTTGTGAATCAATTTTTGTGGTGAGGAATTTTTGATGAATTAATTTGGTAGTTTGGTTATTGAAATTTTAAAGCGATAAATTAATAAGGGGCATAAGAGTAATTATACCACCAAAATTTTCTATGCTTACATTATTTTCATCATCAAGGGTAAAAAAAACTTGTTTTTTCAAAAATAGGTAAAAAATAAAAAATCAAATTCCAAAAAGGTCATTTTTGTCAAATTTCCTTTGAATTCACATATTCGACAAAGTATTCCTGACTTGAATATACATATTTGATAATAGCCGATTGTCGCATCGGTAATAGATGCTCAAGATTTGAGAAGTCATAAGAAATAATCTCATTTTATTTCTAATCTCATTTTTTTCAAGTAAATACAAAATCAATTAACAATATTTTATTTTGGCCGATGACAGCCAATTGTCGCATGAGAACTAATTTTATTTTATTGTTATTCTCATATTATTTTTGTTCCTGATTAATACAAAATTTATTAACTTGTTTACTTTCACTTTGGTAGCAACCATCATGAGTTGATCTAGTAGTAAAAAAGAGTCTCAAATGTCGTGAAGTCACTAACGATCGAATTTGAATTTGTGAATTGAATTCACATATCCGCGATAGCCGATTGTACATCGATTAGACACTCAAAAGTTGAGAAGTCACTAACGGTTGAGTATAGAATCAGTAAATACATATAACATATATATACTAAATATTCATGATTCAAATTTATATATAACCACAATCGATTGTCGCATTAACAAATAATTGTTAATCTCATTTTATCTTTTTCTTGATAAATGCAACAGATGTGGTTTGGAAGAAATTAGAGAATGAGCTAATTAACATTAATTTATTATTACTACTTTATCCAAAGAATATGAAGCGATATTAGTATTTAGACTTTGGATACTTATATATTAATAATAGCTAGTGGAAACAAATGACATTCTATTATTAAATTAAACTTCACAATGGATAGAGAGAAATTGTATTCTTTGTTAAGACCCAATTTGACAATTAATCTGTACATATCATGAAATCTCAAAATTTCATTAACAAATTATAACAATTTCCATCCATTGATATTTCCAATGTTAATGAGATGTTCAAAAAACTCGATAACCCGAAAAAACCGATCAACCCAATCCAATCCGCACAGTTTGAGTTGGGTTGAGTTCAAATAAATGAAATTTTTATAAGTTGGATTGGTTCAAGGGTTTATATAATATAACCCAAACCAACCCGAACCAACCCGAATTTATTATTACTTTTAAAATATATTTTTCTATTACTTATAACATGATTATTTATGCATATATGGATTTTAATTTTATTTAATTTCAATATTTTTTTAATAATTTATTCTTCAATAACTCTTAAAAGTGGTTTTTTTTTTTTTTAATTTTAAAAACAAAAATTTCACTATTTAAATTAAAATTGAGTTGTTAATCTTAATTCAATATATGAAAATAATTAAATAAGTTTTTACATATTTACGTTGTGCTTCTTTTTAATAGCAAAATTTTAAACAAATGACCAAATTAACCCAAACCAACCTAACCCAAATATTTCATAGTTGGACTGGGTTAGTTCATTTTTTAATAGGAGATTGGAGTGTATGACAGAATTTGAGGTTTCATTCGGGCAAAACTATCCCGAAATAAGAATTATGGTGACTCATATGACATGCACATAGCCACATTCGTAGATGTTGTTGATTCCAAAATAGAAAACATGGTCGAGATATATATATAGGATAATTGTTGATATTTGTAAAACTGCCCTCCTAATTTTGCTCATGTAGTTAACATAATCTCTATATTTTATTATTATTTTAGATTATATTTAACCACTTTTCGAATTTATCTCACCATAATAAAATATCCAAAATTTTCTACTAAATTTATATTTGAAATATCCATATATTATTAAAATTTATTTTATCCACATATTTTATTCAAATATCTATATTGTTTTTCATAATTGTATACATACATTTTTAATGAATTGGCTATATATTTATCACATTTTTAATAAATTAGTTGTATATGCTATTTTTTATATTATTTTAACGTTTTGGAAAAAGAAAATCATTCCTAAAAACTGGTCATGCGTTGATTGCACAAAAATCAATTGTTTCATCGATTTAGGTTAACTTTTGTTACTTATACAAAGGTTTCATTGATTTAGGTTTCTTGTGATTTTTTTAACAAGTTACTGTTTTTGCTATAACTTTATAATTAGGATTTTATTTAAAATAAACCAATTTCTTCCTCAATTGATTTAAAATAAATCTATCTCTTCTCATTTTCTAGTATTTGTTTTGATTTGATTTAATCATTTTTAAAAAAATATTCAGAATTAATCAATATTTAATTTGTTTATCACCATTTGGATTTTAATTTATAATACATCTTTAAATTTTATGTTATTTTATTCATTTTTATTATTCTAGATTTGGATTAACTTTTTTTTTTTTTTAATTAGGATTTTACAAAATATTTTATACATATTATCATCTAATAAACTTTATATTTCATTTAAATTTGATCATTTTTATATTTTTTATATTTTTATTCATTATCTTATCATATTATTATATCATTAATTTGTCTTTTTGACAAACAAATAAGTATTCACTTTTACAATTATAATTTTGCTGTTTTTGTCATGCCCTCTAAGTTAGGCTTTTTTCATAAGTTTTTGTGGTTGATGAAGTTATAAATATAGTATAATTGTTGAAGCTTATGAAAATTGAATTATGAATATAATGTAATTGTAAATAAACGAACTTCCTTCTTGATTTTTCTCATCAATTTTCTTAATCAAAATAAACAAAAAAACTTACTTTTCTCTCCAAATTATATTTAAATTTATTTTTTATTATCAAATTTGATTTTATCCAACTAACTTTTGATTTGTTTATAGTTTATTACAAATTCAATTGTATCTAAATATTTTTTTTTTATTATTTTATACATATTGTTATCAAATTAATTTGATATTTTTTTTCTTTATATTTTCGATGTTTTTGGGAATTAAATTTTAAATATTTGAAACATGTGGGCGAAATCTCATTTTCATATTTATATTCATCTTCTTCACTTAGCCGCCTCCAAAATCTCTTAAACTCCATCCACTTTTTTTATGCACACATGTTTTCTACTTTTTTCCGCTTGCCAACATCGACCCACATCATCTTTCATATTTGTGGTTCTAAAATGTCTATCTTCTCTTACATAAAGGACTAGAATGTCAATCTTCCCTTGCATAAAGGATTATAAAATAGACATCTATCTCTTTAGATAGAATGTATTTGTGGTATTATGTTGTTTTGAAATATTTTGTTGTTTTGGATAGTTTTGTCATTCACCAATTAATAATTTTTATTATATAAATTTATTTTACTATTTTTAATTTCAAAAATTTATAAGCCGAACAATTGAATTGAATCTAAAATTTTTTTCAACCCAACCTAATCCACACTAGTCAATATTTTAAACCTTGATTTAAAGGTATTTTTTTTCCCCAAAAACAAAAAATTTAAAACCACAAACCATTTCTCTCATGTCTTCTTTTCTCAAATTTTACGGAAGAATAATTACATGAAATTTGCCTTTCTTTTCAACAAATATTTAAAATAATGATTTTATTTTTATTTTCTCATATTTAATATGCATTTTATAAAAAATAAACATTTTATATAATAACAATGAACTATTTAGCCCCATTTGATTTATTTATTTTTTTTTATAAAAAATTCTTCACATTTCTAATAATCTGTATATTTATTAAATAAAATGGTTGTAATTTTAATCAAATTTTATTTTTTTAAAAGTACTTTTTGGACTACCAAACCAGGCCCTTATAAGTACTTATAAGATAATTTTCTGCACATTTTGAATCGGAATTCATCTAAAAAAAGGTTTCGAACAAAACCATTCACACTGTAACCACTAAATTTCGTTACAGATCAATCATGAACTGCGGCAAATTTCAAACCCTAACCACTCTATTTCATTACAGATCAGAGAAGAACTCAAGAATTACCCTAAAACAACGAATCAAAAAAACCCTTAAAAAATCGACAAATCGAAAAATTAGGAAATAAAATTAGAGTTCTTCTCCCGATCAAGAACTAAACTTCAACCATTTTATCACTTCGATTCTAATCCTACAAACAGATTCAACAACAGATCAAGAACAAGAAGTAAAAAAACTGAAGAGAAGAGAGTCAGAAATCTCGTGTGGAATAAGGTGCAGGCACATCGCAACCAAAACCAATTAGCCGCTTTGCTCAAGCACTGAGACTTCTCATCATTCCCTCTTCGAAAAACCCTAAACCCTAATTTTCAAAACAGATCGATCCCATGAAGAAGGAGACGCTTCGATTTGAGTCCTTTTATATGCGCGTTGCCCTAAAATTACATTCCGGTGGGCTTTTTGTAAATGGGCCGTAGTTTCGGCCCATTACAACTTATTTCTGCTTATAGGCCCAGGTTTTTTTAATCAGGGGTCGATGTATAATTGAAGAAAGTTTTGGGGTTTCTTACAAATATTGTTACCTATATATTATGATATCTAGGGTTTTTCATTCGCCTTGTGCAGTTGCAGTAGCCGCAGGGGAAGTACGGGTTCTTTCTTTCTCCTTCGCTCTCTTTTTCTCCCTAACCCTACTTATCATCTCTGATTTGAATGGTTTAAACTACTTGGTTTCTTGTTATTATTTCCTGTCTGGGCTTTTCTGTGAAGATGATGTCTCTTTGTTTCTAGTCATTTTCGCTTTTGGATTCTGTTAAGGTTTAGAAAATGTAGTGACTTCAGGATTTTTTCTTTGGTTTTTGCTTAACAATCTATTGTTATGTTCTCTTCTGTGGTTATATTGTTATGAGAATGATCTTGTTTCCCGATTTGTTCAAGTGCACCCTAGCAACATTTTGGATTTTGAACACTGAGTTTTACTATAAGTAATTTTATGTTCTGACGTATTCGCTAATGTAGATTTGCTTGTAGGAGTTGGTTACATCAGATTAAAAAAAGCTTTCAACTTCGGGTTCCTTAGTTTTGATTGTGGGTTGTAGTTTTTATCTAGACTTATTGTGTTATTGATTAGATAGATTCTTTAATATTGATTAAATGTTTGTTTGTTTGTTATGTGAAGGAAGAAAAAGATGTCTCACAGGAAATTTGAGCACCCAAGGCACGGGTCCCTTGGATTTCTTCCAAGGAAGCGAGCAGCTCGTCACCGGGGAAAAGGTATTGTTTTTGGGGTTTTGTCTAGGTTGAAACATCATATTTGAACGTAAGTGTATCTTGTTTAATACAACTAAAGACTGATATCATAATTCGCTGATGCTTGCAATTTTAATTTTTAAATTTATGATTCACATTATGGAATACTTGGTCCTGCCTAATTTTTCTCTTGTTGTTTAATTCTATACTCAATATTATTAATTTTACAACTGTCCTTTTTGAGACATGTTCAACATTTGTTCATTTTAGTATTCTATTGTAATATCGAATTGAGGTTTTCTTTATTTGTTTTCCAATCTGCAGTGAAGGCTTTCCCAAAGGATGACGCAAGCAAGCCATGCAGGTTGACTGCCTTTTTGGGTTACAAGGCTGGAATGACACACATTGTCAGGGAGGTTGAGAAGCCAGGATCAAGTACGTATAGCTTTGAATTCACTAATCTATTTGGGGGACCTTGTTTGAATGAGCTTGCTTCAAATTGAGCCTGTGACAATAATTGAGAACTTTGGGCTTTTTTCTGTGTTTATTTTGTAGAACTTCACAAGAAGGAGACATGTGAGCCTGTGACAATAATTGAGACACCACCAATGGTGATTGTTGGTGTTGTTGGATATGTAAAGACCCCACGTGGTCTTCGCACTCTGGGCACTGTATGGGCTCAGCATTTGAGCGAGGAAGTAAGGAGGAGGTTTTATAAAAACTGGTGCAAGTCTAAGAAGAGGGCTTTCTCTAAGTACTCCAAACAATATGAAACTGACGAGGGAAAGAAGACCATCCAGGAGAAGCTTGAGAAGCTGAAGAAATATGCGTCTGTGATCCGTGTCTTGGCCCATACTCAGGTAATGAAGTGGAAGTGAATACAACTAACTACCCTATGTTTATCTTCATTGTAGATAAGAAATCTGATTAATATAAGGATGAGCATATTCCGATTCAGTTTTCTATTGTATGAGACTTTCAATTCTTTGTTTATTTTAATTTGTGTGTTAGTCTATTTGTGCAAACTACAGATTTATATATTTCTCTTGCTCTTCTGGGTCTGATTGCCCTTGAATATTAAGGCTGTCGATAGACTAATTTCTCTTGCTCATATGAAGATTTTGTTGCCTATTCTGTTCTCATTTTATTTAACAATACCAAACCACAGTTCTGTATTGTATTTAATGGTTTATGACTATTAGTTGGTTTACTCTATTAATGCTTGCTTTTGCTTAACTTAGTTATCCTTTTATATCATATTGAAATTTGGTTAACTGGTCAGGTTGTTTCGGACTGTTGACATATTCATGCTAGCTGCCTTTTAAGGACGCTAATTAAAATTCATTGTTTTGTAGATTACCAAGATGAAGGGATTGAAGCAAAAGAAAGCACACCTGATGGAGATCCAGGTTAACGGTGGTACAATTGCTCAGAAGGTGGACTATGCTTATGGGTTCTTTGAGAAGCAAGTTCCAGTAGAAGCTGTTTTCCAGAAAGATGAGATGATTGACCTCATTGGTGTGACCAAGGGTAAAGGTTATGAAGGTGTCGTCACTCGTTGGGGTGTTACACGTCTCCCCCGTAAGACACACAGGGGTCTTAGGAAGGTGGCTTGTATTGGTGCTTGGCATCCTGCTAGAGTGTCATTTACTGTTGCGAGGGCTGGTCAGAATGGATACCACCACCGAACTGAAATGAACAAAAAGATCTACAAAATTGGAAAGACAGGGCAGGAATCACATTCCGCCATCACTGAATTTGACAGGTTAGCTTGCTATGCGAGTTGGAAAGCAATTTTGTATTAGCTCTCGTATATGGTCTTTTCTTATCTACATTTTGTTTGAAACAGGACCGAGAAGGACATTACTCCAATTGGTGGTTTCCCTCACTACGGTATTGTCAAGAGTGACTACTTGATGATTAAGGGAGGCTGTGTTGGACCCAAGAAGAGGGTCATCACCCTTCGTCAGTCTCTTCTCAAACAAACTTCCCGTGTGGCTCTCGAGGAGATCAAACTTAAGTTCATCGATACATCCTCTAAGTTTGGCCATGGACGCTTCCAGACAACACAGGAGAAGCAGAAGTTCTATGGTCGTGTCAAGGCTTAACTTTAGCTGCCCTTCTTTATTTCTGGTTGTTCCTATCACCAATGAATTTTTGTTGTTTATTTATGTTATTTTGAGGATTCTGAGTAGTTGAGGTGTTATTGTTATTAAACTTAAATTTTGAACTTACAGTTTGCTATTAATGAGACTTGATTTCACCTTCTACCATGTTGACATTTCAGTTACCTTCTACCTCTTGTTTTAATGGTAGCACAATGAAGTCTTGGTTTGTGATTTAGGCTTTTAGCTTGCGCTATAATGACAAAAATAAACATTTAATTTTACATGTTCATATTTTCTTATTTAATATTTACATTTTCTCGAGGAAATCTTATTTAATATTTACTTATTTAGTTTTTAAATTGTCACTACTTTTCAAAGAAAAAAAATTGTGCTAATTAGTTACTTAGAGTTCCTCTTGTTTAAAAACATTGTACATGTTTTATTTGGTTATGTACCAAAATGGGAATAGGATGTTTGGAATGGATTATATTTTTTTATGCAATTGAAAAGTTATAAATTAATAAAAATTAATTTCAATAATAATATTTTTATTTATTAATTAATTTATTTTTTATTATATTAACTTATTAAATCAATTTTAAGTCATTAAAAATTACTTAAATTTACTCATTCATGCTCTAGTTTTAATATTTATTATTAATTAAATTTGTTTGAGATCTTTTTGAATAAAAAGGAATTAAAAATATTTATTAGTAAAAAATTTCAAAAGCACTTCTGGAATTTTTTTGTGTAAAAATTTGGGTTTTTTTCTACTTGTAAGATTTTTTTCCTTTGTATTGCACATTTATATTATCAATTTTTATTAAAAAGATATTCATAATTGATTTAAATATCTATTTTTTTTAATGTAGTTTTGTTAATTGAAAAGTTAATTAATTAAATATTTAATGCCAATATACTTTATATATATACAAAATAAGTTGATATAAATTAATTGATTTTAAATCATCAAAAAATATTTTTAATTTTAAAAAAATAACTAAAACTAGAAGTATAAGTATACAATATTGTTTAATTGAAATAATTCTTATTTTATTATTAGTTAATTAATTAATATTTTTTAAGACTAATTAACAATTTTAATCAATAATTTATGATGTTAATATATAACCAATAAAAAGGGATTTAAGCAATATAATTATGGTTATTCATATTTTTGTAAAAGTTATGGTCTTTCATATTAATTCATAATAATATAATAAATTATTATATTAGCATTAATATTAATAAGAATTATTATATATGTCATTATAAATTTAATTTTAAATATATTTATAAAAATTAAATAAATTAACCAATATCAATAAAGAATAAAAATAAAAAAAATAAAAAATATGAGAGAAAACCCATTAAAAATGGAGAAAATCCATCTATTTGGGTAGTTATGAAAAACCTCCATAGATAAAAATATGAAATGTCTTGGAATAAGATATTCTCATTCCCAAGGTTAAAAACTATCAAACAATAGAATATCATTTTCTATTCACATCTCATATTCCCATGAATCAAATGAACAATAAATTATATGGAAAAAAAAGCTAAGAAACATAATGGAATAATTAGAGTGATGAAAGAAAGCGTGAATCCAAGGATCTTTGTTTCAAGGGTTGAGGTTGGAAGTGTAGGCATCTTAAGTTTAGCTCTTGTTTGGGGCAAGATTTAGGAAACCTGCGTCCTACACTCTTTTTTCATGGCACTATTCAAACCCATTATTTATTTATTTTTTTAAAATTTAATCTAGGAAGTTTGTCAGTTAACTTTTGGACACAATGATCATCGTTGGCCAACTCCAACCGTTGTCGGTTCAGCCACCAACTCCAGCAACTGTCACCGGCCAACCTCTGGCCACCACTTTCGATGACCCCAACGATGAATAATACACTTTCTCTTTCTTCTAATTATATTTTCTTTTAAAGTTTTTTTTTTAATTATTATTATTATTAGATTATTTTTTAATTATTTTTTAAATTGATGTTTCCTTCGTTAGAGATTTCATTTATTTTCTATTTACTAGTTAAAGATCGATTACCCATGTAATATATTGGAAAATGTAAATCTATGTTGCACATACCATTATTAGTTTTTGATGTGTTTACAAATATACTGATTAAAATAATATACATTGCGTATACCATGATTTATTATTATTTTTAGTTCTCTCTTCTCTTCTTGGTTTAAGATTAATATTTCCTTCTTAACTTTTTATTTTATTTTAAACTTAACTACATTAAAATAATTAAGACAACAAGTTTGAACTAATCTAGAATACAACCACGGATTAAATACAAGAAAATATAAATTTACATTCCATTCTTAGGCTTTCTAAGCCTGCACCCTAAATACAGGCTTCTTAAATCCAATTTTTCAAAACCTGCACTTCAAACATAGTTTTTTTTAAAAGGATAATAACACATAAGGTCTTAGTACAGACCTTATGTTATATATAGGCCAACTTTTCTATTATTTATAAGAATGTCTAAGTTGAACTCTTAATACATAAATATTAGGACTCAATTATCTTTTTGTCCTCAATATTACACATTTTGAAAAATAAAACTCAAATGTTTCCTTGATTCACGTGTAACCCTCTTTCTCTTTAATTCTCTCTCTATCCCACATTCTCTCTATCACTCCCTCTCTCTACTTGCTCTCCCCACCTTCAACACCAACGACCACACTGGAAGACAAACAAAACGGTGAACGATGAACTTGGAGCGAAACAGTGGATGATGAACGACGGACTCGACTGGACGACAAACGATGGCGTGACGCAGACGACGGACGAATGGTAGATGATGAACGACAAACTCGACTGGATGGCGAATATTGAGCGACTGGGCTTGATGGCGGACAACGACGCAACATAGACGACGATGGATATGTGGCGGACAGTCGAACAACGACGGATGGACACGATGGATGGTTGAACGACAACAGAGATGAATGTGGGGAGATTCTTGAGCAAGCAAGTCAAGGAACCTCTTTTATTTTGTTTAACCTATATAAATCCCCAAGTAGGATAGATATTGTGACATATGATATACTATGATTTATTTTGAAAATTGAGTCTACCTGTTATTTATATATTGTGGTAGATATTTCTGTTTGTATCCAACTACTTTGAATTTATGCATGATATATACTGTGATATAAATGGAATTTATGATATATACTATGATTTATATTGAACATTGAATATCGAAACTTTCGAATGGTACAACTATTTATTTGAATATATTTATATTTCATATATTGGTTAGAATATTTGTAAATATATCATAAAATCTTCTAAGGTATATTTAAAAAAAAAAACCATAAATCTGCCATAAAAACCAACAAATTGTCGTAAAGCAGTTGTTTTTAAATACTCAAATATATTTACCAATATTTCATATATTGGTTAGAACATTTGAAAAATTAATACAATATTAAAAGGTATATTTAAACATAACATGAATCTACCAATAAAATTGGTTACTTGATACGCGAAATGGTTTAAATGAAAAATAAAATCATATTAAATACATTTACTCTCTCGAATTGAAAAAATGGAAGAAAATCTCAAGTAATTAATACTATAACATAAATACATTTTCTCTCTGCAACATAGGATGCAAAAAAAAATTTCAATGCACATTCGCTCTCCACCCGTCCACCACAAGTGGTAATTTTGTCCAAAAATTCCATAAAATCCTATATATGGAAATATTAAAAAATTTGGACATTTATGAAAATAAGTTCTCAAAAGGAATTGGATCTAAAATAATCCCAAATGAATATAACAATCGAGTCCAAAACATTTGTAAATATAGCACAATACAAAAGAATTTGCAAATATGATAAAATTTAGATTCAATTCTCTAAGTCTAATCTAGTTAATCATATCACTAGTAGGAATCTATTCGTGATAGACCATAAGTCTATATGTGATAAAGTATATTATTGATAGATTTTGCTATATCGTGAAAAAAGAAAAATAATAGAAAAAAAAATTGTTTCTGATTATAGGAGAAGCTAGAATCAAAAGCAGCCATTTAGGAGATTTTGAAAATCAAATGATTGTAAAATCGATTTTATATCACTTTTTTTAAAAAAATTATATTACCAAAAACCTTTGACAGTTTAATTTGATTTTTTTTAAAATAATGTTATTTTAATATTTATTGACAAAAATATGATTAGTTTAAAAGTATTGACAGATATAGAGTTGTGAAATCGTGGATGGGGTCCACGAGTATCGAGTTAGCAGATAAATCGTGTACTCAATCCACGATTTAAGGCTTAATCGTGGACGGGGTCCACGATTTCCTAACCACATGTCATCGATATGTTAAAAATGTAACTTCACAAGTTTGTCTCGTGAAGTTACTTCACGGGATAATTTATTCATCTTCAAAAGACGTATTTATTTTTTTATAATGTTGTAAGTTTGTCTTGTGAAGTTACTTCACAAGACGTCTCGTGAGGTTATTTCATGAGACAATCTATTTATCTTCACGTGAAGTATTTTTTTTTTTTCATAATATTGTGAATTTGTCTTGTGAAGTAACTTTACGAAACTTATATTTTTTTTTCATAGTGTTGTAAGTTTGTCTTGTGAAGTTACTTCATGAGACAATCTATTCATCTTCACGAGATGTATTTACTTTTTTTTATAATGTTGTAAGTTTATCTCGTGAAGTAACTTCACAAAACAATCTGTTTATCTCCACGAAACGTATTTATTTTTTCATAATATTGTAAATTTGTTTCGTGAAGTAACTTCACGTGACAATCTATTTATCTTCACGAGATATTTATTTTTTCAAAGGTTCAAATCTAATGATTTTTTTAAAATAAAAATATGGAAATCATAGACTCAATCACGAGTTCACGACTTAGTTTAACAATAATCGCATACCAAGTCCCTATTTTTGTCAATATTTTTCTCTTTTACCTTACTTTTGTAATTTCTTTTCTGTGTATCCTATTTTTGTCACTGCTTTAAAAATATACATTATTTTTGAACTTAACCCGTTAATTTTTTTTTCCAAAATAACTTTTTCCAATTACCATCACTGCAACCCCGACGGAACCTTAACTGAGTCGTGTCCATCTTTGCTCATTCTCTTACATATCATGCATAATAAGGACTCGTAATAAAAAAAATACATATAAATAATAAAGTGAAACAATTTAAACACATTTGACGACCAATAATATTTAAAATTCAATATGTTGAGAACATACAAAATCTAATAAATAATCTATGTGCACGAGGACCACCTTGCAAGGCTAAATACTCCTAGATGACCGGTTTAGATGTAAAAAATTAAGGTCTATTAAACAACCATTTCATTTTTTGTTTTTAGTTTTGAAAATTAAATTAATAAACTCTATTTTCACCTCACCTATAACTTTTTATGGTATGTAATCCACTTTTTACCAATAGTTTCAAAGATCAAACAAAAATTTGAAAACTAAAGAATAATTTTTAAAACCTTATTTTTGTTTTTAGATTTTGACTAATCAAAATGCTTCTTTGAAAAAGTGAAAACTAAAGTAAGGAAATTGAAAGAAAACAAGCATAAATTTTAAAAAAAAAATGATTATCAAACGGGACCCAAAAGATTATGTCGTAGATAAGAGAGAAGGTATTCAAAAACTCAATCAAGCATGTACACCAAAAATTCAAGCTGTTTGTTCAACTTGAGCTATAGTTCAATTGATTATGGCATATATCTCAACCAAGAGATTAAAAATTTGAGTCCTCTCCCTACTATTTGAACTAAGAAATATTCATACCCTTCGTGATTTGGAAGCTTGTAACTTCCTAATTAAATACTCACCCAAACCAGAGCCTGCTTCAACTATTCTAGTGTCTCTTCTTACATCTTTCTTCAAAATCTTCCCTAAAATTTCACATAATTTGACAGTGTCCTCAACTTCACAAATTCCAGATATAATAATCTCCCAAGTATCAGAATGAGGGGCTTTCCCATGATTTAGCATATCTTCAAGAATACTACACGATTCGTCGATCCTGCCAACATTACGGAAACCCTTAACCAAAGCATGAATGATAGAGAAATGTGGGCAAAAACCCTTTAACGTCATCTCCTCAACATAATCCTTTGCCAATTCAAACATTCCTTGATCACATAATCCATTAGTCAAACTCTGGTAAGATACTAAATTAGGCAAACAACCATTCGACTGCATATCCTCCAGAATCTTACAAGCATCAAGGGCACGCCCTTCTCTGCAAAATCCAATTATAGCTGTATTGTAATGAGCAACATCAGGATTGCAACCTTTAACCTTCATTCTACAGAGAAGTTTATAAGCTTCCCTTAGCTTCTTCTTCCTACATAAACTATTTAACAAAGTGGCATAGCTCAACGAGTCTGGAATGTATCCTTTATTTAACATATCTTCTAGCAAATCAACAGCACCATTCACTTGATTCTTCCTGCACAGGCCCTGCATTAATATCCGGTATGATTCGACATCTGGAATGACATCTCGTTTGAACATTTTGTTGAACAGTGTGTAGGCAATGCTAAGATTTCCATTCCAACAGAATGCACGCATAAGAATGTTGTAAGACTTTGTGTTGGGCAGCACTCCATGATGACGGGCGTTCTTGAAAAGATCAAAAGCTGGTCGAATGAAGTTACGATGAGAAACCAAAATTTCTAGTATCCTGTTCAACTGTTTGGAAGAAGGTGTACACCCAAACTCAATCATGGTATAAAAGGCCTTGAGAGCTTTATCAGGTAAATCAGCTTCACCATAGATTTTGATCATGTAGGAGAAGACAGTTGGAGTGACAGGGTAGCCTCTAGACTTGAAGCTAAGGAGAAGATCATCAATCAGAGAGAAGTATTTGGAGCGCCCTAGCTTCAGAATAAGAATGGGTAAAGAGGAAGATGATGGGCGAAAATGGGGTTGACGACAAGCATAGTAAAAAATTTCCTTGGCAAGAAGAGGATCAGATTGGGATGCAATGAGTTTCTGGACCCTACATGGAGACCCAATTGAGAAATGTGGTTGATCTCCACACTGTTTATGATTTATGTTGATGGTTATCAGAGTTTTTGATTCGTCGTGAACATTTAAGTCTCGTTGGTAAAGAGAAGATGAGGAAGAGATTGATTTGTGAAGCAATGGCGTTTTGGGGACAACATGAGCAGCAATAGTTTCAATAGTGTTATAGTTACAGGGACGAAGAAGGTGTCGCCGCATAATTTCAGAAACTAGGCGTTGTCACTTCACAACGGGCAGAGAAAGACAGTACACAAGGCACAAACAAGAAATTGCTCCAAATGAATCGAGCATGTTTTAGAAGAATTTTAACAACACCAGGCTCAATTTTTTTTTTCTTCTTCCTGCAACCTCCAAATTCAACTACTCCATTGGAAAGACAAGATTCAATGGCATAGTTTAGAAGAATAATAGGAATAAGAAGGCAATTAATCAACCAAAGGAAGTCCAGTCCAGGCTGAGATTTCCCAAGCAAGCAAAATCACAACCATACCAAGAATTCTACAATGAAAATTTTCATAAGATTAATACTGATGCTAGTCTCTTGGCAGATTTTCACAACTTAGGTTTTGGAAATTCTAAGGGTGAAGTGTTACTTACAGCTGCGAAGAATGTAGGAAAAAGTGGGAATTTGGCCGTAGGGAACGGAGTTGCTTCAAGCCTTCAACCTATTGCAGAAGGAAATGGAAATCAGGGAGTTGCGATCGATTAGAAACGATTCAATCCCTAACCATACAAAGAGAGATGGGAACTACCGAGCTCACCTGATCGCTTCCATGGGTTCTTCCAGACCTCGAACTGATTGAGTTTTTGAGTTTTTGAGTTTGTGATGTTAGGGATTTCAATTTTGTGAAGATTATAACAAAGCTCACAATGAGTACCAAGAGAGATGACAGTTCAGGCAGATTACAAACGTATTTTTCATCCTATAAATCCAATTCTTTTTTTTTTTCTTTTTAAATTATAATATACTCTTACATTATATAGTATTATAAAATAATAATTACAAATTCTTTTAACATAAAACATGTTTGTAAATTAATTCTTTTATATATATATATATAATATATATTTCTTGTTTGTTAGATTAAATGTCGACCTTCTTTTCTCTTATTTTTCACTTTCGGCTCCCAAAGAGTAGTGAGAATGAGGAACGAAAGCAAAACATAAAAGCAAGAAACAATGACACAATAGGAGAGCAAAAACTAACAAAAGAAAAATCAAAAGTCAAACTCAACACAAAATTAAGCATGACATCATTGGTTAATTTCACAATTAATTTTGATATGAGCAATGATTAGGTGCTGTCTATACTTAAACATAATTTTTTTTATTGAATTTACTGGATTGTACGAAGGATGACAAAATTTCTCGCGAGTTCCCGACCTGATCGAAGCGGAGAATTCTCAATTTGACTGAATACGGGGTTAAATTGGAGATTTAAATCAGGTCCTCGATCGGGGGCAGGAAGGGGATCCCCGCCCGTCCTTGACCGCAAACCCGATATCCACCTCTATCCAAATTTTTTTATTATATATATATATATANATTTTTCAATATAATAAATCTAATTTTTATTAAATTTATAATAAAAAGCATTAAAATGCCTTTTTGTTATTAATCTAAATAAATATGTGTAATAATAGTACTAACTTTCTCCATAAAATTTATCATTTCAATGTAAATACTAAATTTAGTTAATTTTAAATGAAACAAATAATAAAGTAAAAAGCAGAAAATTTTCTTCCGAAATCAGAATCTTCAAATAGGATTTCCTACCCCATTTCTATCTCCAAAATAAGGAATGGGATGAGGATGGGATTAAAAATTCCTACGGGGATGGGGAGTGCATTCCGGTCCCACCTTGACCATTGCCATCTCTAGTTGCACAATTAGTGTTGCACCTAAGCCCATCTCCGTCCCCCCTTAATCTCATTGCAACCTCTAGTTGTATAATTAGTGTTGTGCCTAAGCATTTCATTTTGATATTTTTCCCAACTTATTTTACAACCCTTTTCTCCTAAAAGCACTTTGAAAAAGAAGTGCAAAAGCACTCCCAAGCTACTATTCTTCGTCAAGGTTCTAGGGAGGGTGAGGCCATTAATAGTTGAAGCCAAAAGCCCAATCTATCTATTACTATCTCCTTCTCCATCTCCACCCATCATATTTCAGCTATTTTTCACATTAAAAAAAAAAAAAAAAAACTTCTATCTCTTCGTCGTGTCTACGCATCTACCATATCTGGGCAAGATAAGAAAGAAGAGAAAGAGGGATTTTGAGAGCACATTTTCTCTAAAACCCTCAAAAAATGGCTTCTCTTGTTCATCCAAAGGCCTCTCTCCCTTTTCTTCTCCCATCTCCGACTCCTAAAACCCCATCATCTTCTAACAAACTTCCATTTCTTTCCAGATCCTCTGGTTCCCAGTTTCATGGAGTCCAAATTTCTCAGCACATTTCCCCTTCTCTTCCTTCTTCTTCCTCCTTCAAATTTACCATCTCCTCTAAGGTACCCACATCCTCTTTTATTGGGATTTTTATAGTTTTGTAAGTGATGTTTTGGTTTTTGTTGTTACATTTTGGTTTTTTGTTTTTGTTGAGTAGGTGAATAAGGGCCAAACCCCACCTGCTTTCACTTTGAAAGATCAGGATGGAAGGAATGTGAGCCTATCTAAATTTAAAGGGAAGCCTGTGGTTGTCTATTTCTATCCTGCTGATGAAACTCCTGGTTGCACCAAACAGGTACTAGTTCTATGCTGTGAAATGTTATTCAAGTTTGCTTCCATTGAAATTGACAAATTTGATGCTGGTATGTTTTGGGACTAGTTTTTGCTACACATAGTAACACTCTAGTAAAAAGTTGGAGTTTTGGTTGCACTGAATCACCAAGATTCTGAAAACAATAAAAACTTACATTTTACGTACGTCACAAAACAACCAAAATTGAATTCTCCTTAGAGTTCATTCGCTGTTGTGGATTTGCACCAGTTGCTAATTGATGAGTCTTCGAACACGATTTCAATGCACATTGCGATTTTTATAAAAATACAAGTTCTTACATATTGTTAAAAACTCGTGATGTTATGACTTTTCTCGAATGTGAAATCGCGTTCGAGATCTCATCAATTCACGATGAGTGAGACGCGCGATTGCGTAAGGGCAATTTAATATTGGCCCATGCTTCAGGTTAGTTTTCATTGTTTTTATAATTTGGGTCACTTGACATTAGCGCAACTAAATCTGGGTTATCTATAGAAAAATCTCAACAAGTTGAATGGTCTGAGTGTTGCCAGCCTCTTGCTAGTGTATGACGCATGAGTGGTGATTTGGTTGTTTGGGTCGATAAGTTCGGACTTCGAACATGAAGCTGTCAAATGAAAAAGAGTTTAATTAAAAGTGTTTAATGAAAAATTAGTTTGATGTCTTTCAAAAGTACTTTCTTAACTAGTGCTTGGGCCAAAAACACTAAGGGGTTGTTAGATTGACCATCCAAGTGCGTGGTGACACTTTTTTAAGCTTTATGAAGTCAAATCAAACAGGCCTTAAGTGTCCTAATATATTTGCCAGTGTATTAGAGCCATTATCCCTAATGGAAAATTGACATTTATGCAGGCCTGTGCTTTCAGAGATTCTTATGAGAAGTTCAAGAAAGCAGGAGCTGAGGTTGTGGGCATAAGTGGGGATGATTCATCATCACACAAGGTAACTATAAAAGCACTTTTTTCCCAAGCGCTTATCTCTGTCTGGAAGAGCCTGAAACCAAAATTTATATAGCAGACTGAATATTTTATTCAAGGCCAATGAGTTATTTAAACACAGTTTTATCTGATTAACTTTCTTAGGTTTTGTCCCTATGCTTCGATTTTGGTTCATTTTAATACTTATATTTTTAAAATGTTAATTTTGGTCTCTGTACTTTTAAAATGTTCATTTTCATCATTGTAGTTTCCACTTTTATTCATTTTAATCAATGTACTTAAAAAAAGTGATCATTTTGGTTCCTTAAAAATAAACAAAAATGAAAATGAAGGAACCAAAATGGTCATTTTCAAGAAGTATAGGGACCTGAACAAAAAAGTTGAAAGTACTACGATTAAAATGAACATTTTGATAGTGTAGGAATCATAATGAATTAAAGTTGAAAGTAGAAGGACCAAAATATTATTTAAACCAACTTTGTACGACTAAAAATTGGCATTAACCAATAGGTTAACATTTTTGGGAATGTAGGCTTTTGCTAAGAAATACAGACTTCCATTCACATTGCTTAGTGATGAGGGTAACAAAGTGAGGAAAGAATGGGGAGTTCCTGCCGATCTTTTTGGTACATTACCTGGAAGACAAACTTATGTTCTAGATAAGAAGGGGGTTGTGCAGCTCATATATAACAACCAATTCCAACCCGAAAAGCATATCGACGAGACGCTCAAATTACTTCAGAGCCTTTAAATCTCTCTCTTGTTTATAGCTACGAGTTTCGCTGTAGAAATTAGGAAGGTGCTGTTTATTGGTATCATTCGAGAGGCAATTATCTAGTTCTGAATAAGAGTGAAAAATGGTGATTGTTCTTTTATTGTTTCTAAGTTTTTTTTTTAGGTTACTACTCACAAGTGAGATTATGTATATTTGAATCATAATGCATTCAGTGTAATGTCTTTCTACTTTAATATGCTTCAGTTTTTTCACAATGTTCAATGTTAAAACTTGTTATGTTGTAACAGAATAAGCTCATATCAAGTTATTTTATAGCACACAAATCTTTCCATATCGATCTAAATCCATTGAAGTTTCACAAACTCCTTAGAGCCATAAACCTTAGGCTTAGACTAAAATTTTGTATTATAGGTCAAGTATTCCTTCATTAAATCAAGATAAGTGTCATACTAGTATCTTATTCTTATAATATTTGGTTATTATTATCCTTTTTGATAATGAGAATTATTTGATAATTCATTTATGATTACGAATCGTAGTTTTGTCGTTTAAAACAATTATCATATTTATATACACACTAATTGTAACTATGTGCGTTGTACATATTGCATAAACTTAAAAATGAAATGTACATGTGTAAGTTGAAATAAGAGTCTTATACTCGACAATTATTTTTTTTAGAAAAAATCATATTACTCAAATCAATTTTGAATAAACATGTTTTTTTAAACTTTTTTTTTTTTAGTTTTCAAATTGAATTTTTGGTTTATTAGTTTAAATCTTTGATGCTAAGATAACATAAAATTTGTATTTATAATAAGAAATCTTTAAAATAAAAGCTAATCACTTTTATTAGAAATAAAAACTATTTTGAATATATTTATAACTACTATTCAACTTCTAAAGGACTATTCTTTTATTTTACTTTTTTAAAAATATTTAATCTAAATCTAAATTCCACATAAAGGTAAAAAGCACAATTTCATATTAAATGATAAGAAAAAAAAAAAGAAAAAAATTAAAAAAGATAACGTATCTTTAAAAAAAAAAGAGATATCTGAAGAAAAAATTGTAGGTGATGCTAAGAGGGCTGAAAAACCTTGGAATGTTAAAGAATAAGGAAAAAGTAATAATAATGTGATAATAATGCTTAAAGAAATTTTAAAATTCCATAAAAAATTAGGGAGAGTGGGTTAATTTTTTTTCCCGTCAGTAGATATTAACTAGAAATAAAAGAGGTGTGTTATTTTTTTTTCTCCCAAATTTTCCTTTATTTTAAGATGAAACAAGTATTAATTAGAGATAAAAGATGAATTTTAAAATTTTTTCTCTTTATTTGATGTGAAGTAGATATTAGTTAGAGATAAATAGGAGAAAAAAAAATTTATTTAATGATTTAAATTTTAAATTACCAAAAGTAATTCTATGACCGTCGTCTAAAAGGAATATGATGATTACAATCTTTAATATATAATTATTTGATGCTCTCTCTAATGTTGAAGAATTTATTTTCCAAATCTTCTTAAAGTTCCGGCTTTGAAGTCTTCAAGAAATTCAAAGAAGCTTTTGTCTTCTCGATTTTTAGAGCTCAAGAACTTAGGAGAAATTTTTGTCTTCTTGATCTTTAGTCTATAGATCTTCAGGAGAGTTACACTCTTTAGCGCTTAAATCTTCTGATCTTTAGGAGAATTATATTCTTCAGATTTTCAAAACTTGAATGAGTTTTAGAGCTTCAATCTCTGGTTCTTCCAATCTTATAAAATGAAGAGTAAGACTCTTTATTCATAGAGTTTCTCAAGGAGCTTACATGTGTTTGGACACATTTGCTTATGAGCTCAATTTTTTTTGGCTCAAATTTTCACTATGGGCTTGAATTGGATTGGCTTTGAGCTTGAGCGACTTAAATTGTTTGGCCCAATCCAACTTACATTTTTAAGTTCAATTGGGCTACTAGCCAAATTTATCAATGACGTTTAGGCTTAGTCACCGTCGAATTCAATCAAGTGATAGAATAGCTAGAAAGAGACACGTGACACTTTTTAGTTTGTCATTGACATGTCTTCTAATTTTAATTTATGGGTACAATAATTCTTAGTTGACCCTAAATTTTATAAATTGACTTGTGATGACGTGACGAAATTTGATTGACTAAAATTTATTCTCCAAATTCTCTCTTCTTTTTTTTTTTTTTTTTTTTTTTTTTTTTAAATTATTTATTCTTCAACAAATTCCCCTTTCGGAATTTTATGCACGCTTCTGATTGGAGCAATAATTTCAGTTTTGATGATCAAAATATAATTTTGGTTCAGAATTTGATTTCGCGCGTCTTAAGTTCATTTACCCATTTTTATGGCCAATTAAACATTTCGGATTTAATTTTTAGGCAAATTGTACTCTATATAAAGTATAAAGTTCCATTTAAAAGTACGGCAAAAAAATAAATTTTATGAAATTTATAGCAAATATACCCTTGGTTGTTTGTAGAGGTAAACATCGATCAGTTGGAGTCGGTTTTTCTATCAAACCACCACTGATATTTTTTTTTCTTATCAATGAATATGTCTTTTTACTTGTATGATTTAGATGTCTGGTATTTTTCGAAAAGATGATTTGATTGATGATAAAGAAAGAGAATTCTTGGTTTAGTTCTCCACCTTAACGACAGAAAAAAAGATTGATCGAATTTTATTGAATCTGACTCATAGTGATCATTTTTCAAAGAATGACTTTGGTTGTCAAATGATTGATCAACCGGGAGTAATTTACTTATGTTACTTAGTTGACATTCATAAAAAGTATCTAATAAATTATGAGTTAAATATATCATGTTTAACAAAAAGATAGCCATTCCTTGCTTATTATCATTCACAAACTTTGTGTGGGGCTAATAATTTTTATTTCCATATGGTCGGTTTAGTAAATATTTAAACCGACCTCAACCATCGATTTGAGTAAAAGTCGGTCAATCGACTTAATTTTTCGGTATCAATAATACTTCGCTATTTCTTGTTCTTACTATGACACCTTAACCAATAATACTTTTGCTTGAAGGTAGATGGAATGAAAGAAAGTGTCGAACATCGGTTATAATTTGTTGTTTGAATCCCTTTTTCCTCAAAATTTCATACATTTTTTCTTATTTATATTTTTTACTACATCTAATATCATGTTTTTGTTTTTGTTTTTCCAATTTTAATTTATTGTTCAAAAATTATTTTACACATTCTAATTCTTTTTTTTCAAACGATTGTTTTGTTTTGTTGACTTGTCTTTGCTCTCATCTTGTATTTCTTTTTCGATCTCCTCTTGTATTTCTCTTCATTATTCGTGGCCTTCTCCCCATCTTCTTTACTCGTGGCTTCATCTTGTCATGTTAAATCCAACCAGATTTTTACACAAATACACTATATTTGCTAGAATGTTTTTACACTTTGTATATGTTCATATCTTGTTCTTCCCCAACTCTTCTTCAGGTTACTCGAGGTTAGTTACCTTTTCCTTTTTCTTATTATAGATTTTGGCAAAGTACCTCCCTCTACTTGCTGACAGATTTTGGTAATTCGAAAATGCCCTTTGGAGTAAATTCTAAATACACTGTAATTGGATTCTATTATGAATATTATAATAATAAATAGATGCCCATTGCTTAGTGTCTCAAAAGCCATGTGTCACTGTCATTTGGTGAATCTTAAAATCACACACCATTGGTAAGAAATCCACTTCAAATTCCACTAAAATTTTCAATTTTATAATTTTATAATTTTAGTTATTTCATGATTTTAGTTTTTTTTTTTTATTTTAAATTATATTTTATTACCATCCATGTTCCGATTGTGCTCCTCAAATTCACAACACATTATCAGCACAAGCTTCTGTCGTTGTTGTCTCTGCTAAAGGTATGTCGATTTTTTCTTCTTCGTTATAATTAATAAATTAAATGTTATTTTGCATATTTAGTACATAATAAATTTCTAATATAAATATAATATTTTGTGATATTATTGCCATGACAAACCTTACAAAACTAGAAATTGCAGTCCTTGATATTAATAGTAATAATTATTTGTCATGGGTGCTCGATGTCGAAATTCACCTGGATGCTATGAACTTGGGAGAAACAAATACGACATCCAGTCAGGACCAAGTAAAAACTATGATTTTCCTTCGTTATCATCTCCACGAGGGATTAAAAATGGAATATATTACAATAAAAGATCCTGTATCTTGTAGAAAAATTTAAAAGAAAGGTACGATAATCAAAAGACAGTTATTCTTCCTAAAGCCCGTTATGGGTGGATGCGTTTGATGCTACAAGATTTTAAATCAATAAGTGATTACAATTCCACATTATTTAAAATCAGTTCAAAATTATTGTTGTTATGCGGAGAAAAAAATTACTAATACTGATATGTTAGAGAAGACTTTTCTACATTTCATGTTTTGAATATGCTCCTACTGCACCAACAATATCGAGATAAAGCTTTTAAATAGTATCATGAATTAATTTCATGTCTTCTCGTGGTCGTACAAAATAGCGAGTTATTGATGAAAAATCATGAATCTCGACCGACCGGAACGACACCATTCCCTGAAGTGAATGCTATGAATTTTAATAATAATTGTGGTCAAGATCGTGGCTGCGGTCGAGGTTGTGACCATGGTAGAGGAAGAAATAATTATTATTTTCGTGGTGGTCGTTTTAATTATTCAAATCCAAAAGAACCACACAAAATGATGATCACAAAAGAAAAGCTCCACAAGATAAGAGTTCAAAAAATGTTGAAAATAAATGTTTTCGATGCGGAATGACTGGGCATTGGTCACATACCTGTCATACGTCAAAACACTTAGTTGACCTTTATCAAGCCTCCCTAAAGGAAAAAGAGAAAAACATGGAAGTAATTTTGCATACCAGGATAATGATGTATTTGATCCATCCCATATGACAAATTTGGATGTGGTGGGCTTCTTTGAATCTCCGGAAGAGAAATTGGTGCAGTTGATGGAACATCAAGTGTTTCTTTTGATTTTGAGAATTTCTAGACTTAATATTATTGTTTTCTTTTATCTATCTTCATTTTCTTTTAGTAACTTTTGTATATTTTAAGTGTTTTTTTTCTTATTGCAATTATTTTCTTTTAATGAAGAAACATGAATCATTTTCATATGTTGGGTGTTTTAGAAATGAGCAACGAAGATCTATGTCTAGCAGACAGTGCAACTACACTTACAATACTTAGAAATAAAAAAAACTTTTCCAAATTGACAATGCTGAAAGCAAAAGTAAATACAATATCAGGTTCTGTAAACTTGATCGAAGGTTTTGGAAAGTTATACATTGCAATGGTTATCATATTGAGGCTGATCGTAAGAATAATGTGAAATATCTATATATCATATCCCCTGTCTCAAATGAAAAACGTATATTGAAAAAATTGTCTGCTTTATCTTCTGGATTGTATTATACTCGTATACGAATAATTGAAGCATATGCAACAATGAACTTGAAATTCATGAATCTAGACATATTTATAATTTGGCATGACCGATTGGGTCAACCAAGATCTATAATGATGAGAAGAATTATTGAGAATTCAAATGGAAACCCATTGAAGAACCAGAAGATTCTTCAATCTAGTGAATTATCATGCGATACTTGCTCTCAAGGCAAATTAATAATTAGACCATCACTAGCTAAAGTGAGGATCGAATCATCTGCATTTTTAGAACAAATTCATGGTGATATATGAGGACTTATTAACCTACCAAGTGGACCATTTAGATATTTTATGGTATTAATAGATGCATCAAGTAGATGGTCACATGCGTGTTTATTATCAAGTCGAAATCTTGCATTTGCAAGATTACTTGCTCAAATAATTAAGTTAAGAGCACAATAATTTCCTGATTATACAATTAAAACCATTTGTCTTGATAATGCTAGTGAATTTACATCCCAAGATTTTGATAATTACTGTATGTCACTTGGGATAAATGTTGAACATCCTGTAGCTCATGTTCATACAGAAAATGGTTTAGTAGAATTATTTATAAAACATTTGCAATTAATTGCAAGACCATTACTTATGCGAGCTAAGCTTCCTTCATATGTATGGGGACATGCTATTTTGCATGCAGTGTCACTTGTACGCATTAGACCAGTAGCTTATCATAAGTACTCGCCATTACAATTAGCTTATGGTCATGAGTCAAATATTTCCCATATGAGAATTTTTGGGTGTGCAGTATATGTTCCAATTGCTCAAAGACAATGCACTAAGATTAGTCCTCAAAGGAGATTAGGAATATATGTTGGATAAAATTTCCCATCAATTATTAAATATTTTGAACCCCTGACGGGTGATGTATTTACTGCACAATTTGCTGATTGTTATTTTGATGAGACAAATTTTCCAACATTAAGGGGAGAAATTAAGAAGTTGGGAAAAGAAATTACATGGAATGCATCGTTATTGTCTCATTTAGATCTCCGTACAGTTTAATGTGAACTTTAAGTTCAGAAAATAATTCATTTGCAAAATATAGTAAATTAATTACCAGATGCATTTATAGATGCAAAGAAAGTAACTAAGTCACACATACCAGCTGTAAATGTTGCATAAAAAAAACGATATCCCAATACAACAAATTGTTGCTAATGAGTTTGGAACACGTCAGAAGCGTGGTAGACCAGTGGGTTCCAAAGATAAAAATCCTCGAAAACGAAAAATAATTAATAGTGAAAAAGACTTGGTTGAGGATGTAAATACCCATGAAGAAATCCTCGACAAGAATAGTGAGAAAGGTGAAATACTAAAGATAATTAATAATGAGAATTCAATAAACAATGTCATGACATGAAAAAGTAATCGAATTAATGTAATTATTGACAACATTTTTGCATATAATGTTGCTATTGATATTATATTTGAAAATGATGATCTTGAACCAAAATCTGTTGAAGAATGTCGACATAGAAAAGATTGGTTTTAGTGGATGAAGCAATTGAGGCAGAATTAAACTCACTTTCAAAACGTCAGGTTTTTGGACCAGTAGTCCACGCACCAGAAGGTGTTAAACATGTGGGATACAGATGGGTATTTGTGAGGAAAAGAAATGAAAATAATGAGGCCACGAGATATAAAACAAGACTAGTTGCACAAGGTTTTTCCCAAAGACCTGGTATTGATTTTGAGGAGACGTATTCTCCTGTGGTAGATGCAATTACATTAAGATATTTAATTGGCTTGAATGTGTATAAAAGTCTGGATATACATCTTATGGATGTAGTCACAACATATTTATATGGATCTCTTGATAATAATACTTATATGAGAATCCCAGAAGAATTTAAGGTATTTGAAATATATACATCAAATTTCTGGGAATGGTATTCAATCAAGTTACGGAGATCACTATATGGATTGAAACGATCAGGATGGATGCGGTACAATCGCTTGAGTGGATATTTATTGAAAGAAAGATATCAAATAATCCAATATGTCCATGTGTTTTTATAAAAAATCACAATAAGGATTTGCTATTATAACTATATATGTTGATGACTTGAATATAATTGGAACTCCTAAAGAGCTTTCAAAAGCAATAGAATATCTTAAAAAAGAATTTGAGATGAAAGATCTCGAAAAAAATAAAATTTTTCCTTGGTTTGCAAATTGAGCATTTAGGAGATGAAATATTTATTCATCGGTCAACTTATACGGTAAAAATTTTGAAAAGATTTTATATAGGCAAAGCACATCCATTAAATATTCAAATGGAAATCCGTTCATTGAATATAAAGAAAGAAATATTTCGACCTCGAGAAGATAATGGAGAACTTCTTGGTCTTGAAGTACTATATCTTAGTGCAATTAGTGCACTTATATATCTTGCTAATAATACAAGACCAGATATTGAATTTTCAGTAAATTTATTAGCTAGATATAGTTCTTCTCCTACAAAAAGACATTGGAACGGAATTAAGCGTATACTCCGTTATCAGTTATCATCAAGGAACAATCGGTATGAGTTTGTTTTATTCAAATAAATTAAATTTTGATCTAGGTTGTTATATAAATTCTGGATATTTATCTGATCCACACAAAACTATTTCTTAAACAGGTTATCTGTTCACATGTGGAGGAACTGCTATATCATGGCAATCGGTGAAGCAGACTATAACGGCCACTTCCTTAAATCATGCTGAAATTCTTGCTATTCACAAGGCTAATTGAGAATGTGTATGGCTAAGATCAATGGCTCAGCACATTCATGAAACTGTGGCTTGTCTTCTAATAAAAATCTTCCAATAATATTATACGAATACAACACAGCTTGCATAGCCTAAATCAAAGGAGGATATATTAAAGGAGATAGAACAAAGAATATTTCACCAAAGCTTTTCTACACTCATGATCTTGAAGAAAATGACGACATCACTGTACAACAAATTTGTTTGAAGGATAATCTGGCAGACTTATTTACAAAGGCATTACCAACCGCAACTTTTGAAAAATTGGTGCACAACATTGGAATGCGGCAACTCAGAGATCTTAAGTGATGTTTTCATGAGAGGGAGAAAATATATTGTATTCTTTTAGAGTATATATTATATGAAATATGTACTCTTTTTCCTTCACTAGGGTTTTTTCCCATTGGATTTTTTCTAATAAGGTTTTAACGAGACATCTAAGGGGAAGTATTATGAATATTATAATAATAAATAGAAGCCCATTGCTTAATGTCCCAAAAGCCACATGTCACCCTTTATGTTGTCCATGTGCCTAGTAATTATTCATGCTTGGTGTCGGTGTAAGTCCACATCCTACTTGCCACTTTGTCTAGTGGCATTTGGTTTTAACACACATTGGGCAAATTCCATATAAATTGGAGAGAGTGGAGAAATTTGAGAATTTTCTCATTTCTTATATTTTTATTTTGTTATATTTTATTTATTTTAATATTATATTAGATTTTATTACCATCTATGTTCTCTTCAAATTCGCAACAGATTCCCACTTTTTTAGTTTTAAATATAAATATATTATCTTTTTTATTTGTTTTTCAAAATTTTAAAAATTTCATATCTTTATTTTATTCAAATTTACTCTTTTTTCTAAAAAAGAAAAAAAATCTAATATCATATAGGTGGTTTTTCTCAAAATTTTCCTCAAAATTTCATATTTTTTTCTTTTTCAAATTTAATCTATTATCATATAAGATCATATTTTTATTTTTTTTATTCAGTTTTAATCTATTATCCAAATACTATTTTAAATATTATAATATTTTATCTTTACGATGGTTTTGTCTTTTTTTTTTCCCCAAAACACTCAAATATTTCAAATACTTTTTTTTAAAAAAAGCCCAAAGATTTTTACTTTATTTGAAAACTTTAAATATGGGTGTTCAAATGACATGATAACTTGAACAACCCGGATTATCCAACCCAAATCATAAGAATTGAGTTTGGTTGAAAATTTTCTATTTTTATAGGGTTGGGTTACTGTCTCAAGTTGAATAAATATTTTTTCGGGTTGACCAAACCCAACCTGAATTATATATATATATTTCTTTGTTTAGTATTTTTATTTTAGAATTATTACGATGTTTTGTTTTTGTTTAAAAATGTAATAGTTAGCATGAATATTTGGTATTTAAAATTTGAATTTTATGAGATTTTAGTTTTATTAGTTATGTATTGGAGATAAATTTAAATATTTTAAATTAGTAGAATAATAATAATAACCCAACAACCTAACCGAACCCAATCTTGGGGTTGGAGACCCTGTTTGGTCTTTCAAGTAGCCAACTCGACCAACATGAATTTTTGGACCAACCTTGGGGTTGGTCAAAAAAACCCCTCCAATCCAACTCAACCCAACCCAACCCATATACACCTAAAATAAGCGTCTCCAACCTTTTTAATACTTACTAAATTTTGTTTAGGCTGACTTTTGTAACGACCCCAAATTCAACACTAAACTAGGGACCATCACTAAAATTCGACTTGTAATTGACTTTAATATAACTTATTTATTTAGAAAAATTTCGGCAGCATAATGGCACTACCACAATAAAATTAATTTTTTTTTCTCGATACCTGCTTTAAAAGAACACTCCCAATAACAATAACATTCAAGACAACATCTCCTCAACAGATTTGCTAGAATTTTTAGAGCTCTCCTCAATAGATTTGCTAGAATTTTTAGAGCACTAATACTCAAATAACTACGTACTCAGATTCAACAAAAATTATCAAACTAAACAAACTTAAACTAATATGAAATTCAAACATAATACATTGACTAATACCTATTACAAGTTCTCAACTCAAACAATTGAAAACAACTTGAAAATACAACAAGTTCCACAATCTAGAAACAAACTCATATCGAAAATAAACTAAAAATGACATAATCCTAATCTTTCTCTGACTTCCTCCTCAGCATCACCAAGGTCATAAAGATCGTTAACACCTAAAAATCTGGTGGAGGGGGGAGGGGTCAGTACACATTTGTACTGGTAAGTAGCCCACACCTGAAGGGCCACCAAACAACATAGATATATATATTACAAAACATACAACCACAATAAGTGTTAATCACAACATGCTATACTCAAGAATTAGATAATCAAATACAAGACATAAATAGTTTTAAGTCAAATTCCTCATATTCGCCAAACGTTCCAGCCTAACTTTTGCCAAATTTTTCGAACTATCCCTCAATTTCTTATACCGAGCTTTGACACGTTAAACACAATTTTCACTAGCTCACTCATTTAACATAACCACCTTTTTCCATAACTTCCTGAGACTCAACGTTCTCTACCATTTTTACCCCGGATCTCAATGTTCTCTACGAGGCTCAACGTTCGACCTTTAACCATTTTTACCCAAGGCTCCAAACTGTACATCGGCCCTTGACCATTTTTACTGAAGGCATAAATGACATCAACAACATACTGACCCTTGACCGTTTTTACCCAAGGCTTCAATGCTTGTCCCAAGTCTCATCACACCGACCCTTGACCATTTTTACACAAGACCGCGATGATATCGACAATGCACTGACCCTTGACCATTTTTACCCAAGACCTCAATGCTTATCCCAAGTCTCATTACATCAACCCTTGACCATTTTTACCCAAGGCTCGACGACTCGACAACACACTGACCCTTGACCATTTTACCCAAGGCCTCAATATTACTCTAAAATACGTTTCATGCCAAACTACATAAGACGACTTATACTTTCAGCACTACATACGTACTTCTTCAACATCTCAATAGACATGGTATATTCACAGAAGCACATAATAGCACCACAATATAGTATACAATACACAATTCAATACCAAAAGCACCCAAGCATGCTTAATCATATCAGAACGTATCACAATTATCAAGATAACATAAGTTACAAATATTTGAAATAAAAATAGCTCACACATCATGATAACACAACCAAATAGACCCAACAGGTAGAATTCTACTTACTTAAGCATTCTAAAGTGCCCCTAAATTATTCAAAAGACTCCAAAACGCGTGGAAGGAGAAACAATAAATGGAAAAGGATTCAAATAGGTTTGATTTTAATCTAAAGCTACACAGAAAGATGTTCTTAAGGTTAAATGCTAAGCCACAAGACTTGTTTTGAAAAGAGTTTAAAACACAATCATCTAAGGAAACTTACCCAAAGTGACCTTAAACTTCAATTTGAACGGTTTGAATCAAACCTAAACTACAAATAAAGGATACCCAAGAATTAAAAGCTAAATTACAACATCTAACTTTAGTTCGATATAGGGTGATCATTGAAATCACTAAAACCGAAACCAATGCTAAACCGAGCTGGAATTGAATCGAAACCGAACCGAAACCGAATTAATGTAGTTCGATTTGGTTTAATATATTTTCAAACCAAATTATTGCGGTTCAGTTCGGTTTCAAATATGAAAATCGATTTGAAACTGAAACAAACCACTTTTTTTAATAAACATATTAAAAACAATATATATTATAATATATAAATAATATATATAATAAATTTTAGAAAACATGGAAAAACATAAAAAAATAAAAAAATAAAAAACCATAAAACCGACCGAACAACTTATAATTTAGAAAATATGAAAAATCATAAAAATTTTAAAAACCAAAAAAACAAAAAAAAATTGTGAAACTGAATAGTACATGCGGTTCGATTCGATTTCAGAAAATATACTTCTTAAAATTTTCGATTTGGTTCGGTTTGAGCCTTAAATCGAACCGAACCGAACCGTGATTACCCCTAGTTCGAAAGACTGTAGAAAGAGTCATACAACCTAAACTCACCAAAACAACCTTGTGTTCTTGCTGAAAAATGTTCGATTTTATCTGAAGCTACTCCAAATCTACGAAAACCAGTTTCCAAGCATTATACACAAATCTAAACAACCTTAAACAAGTTCAAAAAGGGATTTAGAGTGATATACCCGTTGAATTTTATAAAAAACAACTCAAAACCTTGCTGGCTGGTATCTGAACTTGCTAAATCTTACTTTTTTTTAAAGCCGTTAGGGAGTGCGTAACTCAAATCTCAAGTCGAAAAAGAGTGGGTGAGTGTCAAACCTTGTTGAAAAAGGGAAACACGCTGCTAAAAGTTGCTAGACGCTCAACGTCACTGCCACTGCTCACACTTGCTGGAATGAGCGTCACTACAGATTCGAGCCAGAGCTCTGTTGCTCACGCTCGCAGGATTGATATTATATCTAAAATTAATTGATTAGAGTCTGTTTGGTAGAGAATCTGAAAGCAAAAATTTGAAAACAAGGGATTAAATGAAAACAAAGTTTATTTCATGTTTTCATATACGCGTTTGGTAGCCGAAATAAGAAATTGAATTCTAATCTAAACAACTGTAAACTAATTGTAATTACTCATTAAATATTAGTTGACAATAAATTATTATTAATTTATTTATGAACATGTTTATGTTAAGAAAATTGTATAGTTATTGTTTTGTAATAATATATAATTTATAGGAAAAATTGAAATTTTGGTATCTATGGTTTGGATTAAGTTAAAATTAAGTATTATAGTTTATAATTAGAATTTACCCTCTATGATTTGATAAAAGCTTCATTATAAATAGTCATTATGGCAGGGACTATTTAAATTTAACAAACCATGTGGACTATCGAACCATAGGAACTAAATTCTAAAATTTAAAATCATATAGATTAACTTTTAACTTTATTCATTCCATAGGGACTAAACTTGGAATTTAACCAAATTTAATTCATTATACATTACATAATACATATTTTTTTAAAAAAAACAAATAGAATAGGGTTTATCACATGACATACTATATTTTTAAATATTTTTATATTTATTTAATACAATTCTACATTTTAAATTTTAAAAATCAAATTCTGGATCAAAAAAAATATAAAAATGTTGTTTTCAAAATTTTCACTGTTTGGATTACAAAATCCAAAAACAGTTTCTGAAACATAATTTGGGTTATCTTATTTGCCAAATATATATTTGCTAACATCTGCATAAAATAGAATCTAGGTTGTGAACCAAACATGTCCCTAGATATTTTTTTTTTTTTTTTTTTAATATTCATAACAATAATAATTTTGAGAAATTTGTGGCTGACTACACGTGGAGGAGGGTTCATTTGAGGTTTTGACATGACTTGTGAGTTGTGGTTTAAAAAAAATTAAGGCCTCGTTTGGTAATGATTTCATTTTTAAATTTTGATTTTTGAAAATTAAACCTATTTTCTCCCCCATTTTTAATAATGATTTGCATATTTCTTGAATTCTTACCCAAATTTCAAAAACAAAAACAACTTTTTAAAATTTTTTTTTTTAGTTTTCAAATTTTGGTTTGTTTTTTCAAAACATTGGTAAAAATAGATATAAATGAAGAAATTTTGGAGGTGAAAGTAGTGTCTATAGACTTAATTTTCAAAAACAAAAACAAAAAATAAAATAGTTATCGAACGGAGCTAAATAATTAACTAGGAAGTTTTCCTAAAATCATGGGAGAGAGATAGGAAGTTGGAAAAGCTATGGTAGAAGAAAAGGAAAGGAAAACGGTTAGAAATAACACGTTTTAAATTTTCACCTTACAAAATTAGCATGCTTTTTGAAAACCCGTAAAAATAGTTTTTCTTGATCTATCTCGGGCGAGATCGACTACCGAGATTTAGTTAAAAATCCAACTTTGTCTAAGTTATCGATTGTTTTGGGCCGTCTCGATATATCTCGCCTGATTAAGATTTACTAATTTTTGTATGTAATTTTCTCAACTCTTATATATTTTTCAAATTTTCTCCAAATTTGGTTATATTTACTAAATATTATCAAATTATTATACAATTGTTTAAATCATTAGTTGTTTTCACAATTATATGAATTTCCAAAATCTCGGTGTTAATTCTGTCCGAGATGCCACCAAGAAAACTCAAATATATGAATTTCGGTGTTAATTATGCCTAGGATTTCATGGAGAAAGCCTAAAGTATATAGAATCTCGGTGTTATTTTGTCCAAGATTAATATGAGATCCACATAATCTTTTCAAATTATATGTGATCTCTCCAAATCTTATATCAACTTTTACATTTTCTAGAATTATCTCTTGCAATATTTCCCAAATCATATATAAAATCTTGCAAATCTTACCTCCAATTTATATTTACACAAATTTCTAAATGATTTATTGATTATCTAGATAATTTACCAATTATCTTTTCAATTTTTTTCAAATTGTGTAATATTTGGTAGTGTGATTTTTTAATTTTGGACGATTTGGGAAGATTTTGTAACATTGGGATTTTTTTAATCCAAATCTTGGTGACGAGATGTACTGAGAAGGCCCAACACAATCGATAAGTTAGAAAAAGTTGATTTTTGAACTAAATCTAAGTGGTCGATCTCGTCCGAAATGGATCAAGAAAAATTATTATTACGAATATTAGAAATGCATGCTAGTTTTGTAAGGTGAAAACTTAAGCCTATTATTTCTGATAATTTTCTAAGAAGAAAAGAAAAGGAAAAAAAAAGAGAGTAAAAGCCTAGAAAGTGAGAGTGTAGACCAGTTGCTAATTTGGGGAGAGAGAGGTTTGTTGGGATATAGAGAAGCATGTAGAAGGTTGTTGTTTGTTGGGGAGAATGGTTATTTTATTTTAGGTTTAATAATAATACATTGAAGATAAGATATTGATTCGTATTGGTAGAGTGAAAAAGGATGTTCAATTGAAATTGTTTTAGATTTTGGATTAAGTATGTAATTATAATTCAATTAATTACTATTTCAGTCAAGTAGAGGTTGGAGAAATTTATAATCCGAAATGCATCCTAAAATTGTGAGTGGTTATTTTATCAATTATTTTTATTATTTACTAAAAGTTTAAGGAATTTAATGTTTATGCATGTTTTAAGAAAAATTGATATTGCATTTTCTAAAAATACTCATGACTTCAATTTCATGCGTTTATCCACAAAAAAAAAAAAAAAAAAAAAAAAAAAAAAAAAGAAAAGGTAATTTTAGAAATGTTTGAGATGTGTTACCATATATCAATTGAGAATTTTAGAAATAGTTATGTTTAAAAGGGAATATGTTTTTTTTTTGGAATGATTTGAGATTTATGAGATTTGAGATGAGAGTGGTTTTCAAAGCACTATATATATGTGTCTATGATGATTTATCAAACCACTATATATATGTGTCTATGGTGATTACCCATATGTTATGTAAATATGTTTCCTTAGTATATTGAATATGGTCTTTAGGATCTACTTTGATGCACAAATAGGCTTTGGGATGTGTGTTGGGGTGTTTCGCCTTTTGGGGTAGTTCTCTGTGTACACGTGTGATCAGATCAGATTGCTATGCTACATTTCTTGAGATGACTCGATATGTGATATGACCAGATATTGCTGAGTATGACTAGAGATTGGGTACATATTTGGTTAAGATTTCATATATGAACTCACTTGTCTCTTCGTTTCTTTAATTTTGTTTTCAAGCTTCTAAATGTCGTACAATCTTATGACTCTTATAGATATAAATTGGGGTCAAATTTTTTTATTAACCGATTTCTTTTCAATTCTTGATATTAAATCATATTATCGATATTTATTCTGCCATTTCAAATAAGAACTCTTGTAAAAAGTTAAAAAAAGATTTGCCAATAAGAATTGTGTTATATGTAATTCTTAAATTACCGATTATCTATGAAGAGGAAATAACATTGTAGAGGCTTAATACAAGACCTCACTGGATCACTTGTACTGATACCATCTTCAATCACTTAAGCTAATGGGTGAAAAAAAATTTAATATCATATCTGCAATCTGGGCATCAGCTGGAAGATGAAGTATTCAAATTTTCTTCTGTTGAACTAAGTCTTGACAAAGTAAATGCCAATTTCAACATGTTTAGTACGAGAATGAAGTATAGGATTTTTAGTTAAATGTACAACACTTAGATTATCATACCAAAGAGTTGGAGACTGTCATAACCAAACATGTAAACCAAAAAACAAAGAATGTAGTCAGATTAGTTCTGATGAAGCAAGTGCCAAGCTTCTATACTCAATCAGATATCATTGTTTGGTTCTTTAAAGCCCATAGAATTATATTTCCTTCAAAATATATGCATACTCTAGAGGTGGATTTTCTATCATCTGAATCTGAAGCCCAACCTGCATATGCAAATCCTTGAATATTCAGATCCTTTGGCTTTTTGAATAGTAGACCATGTTCAATAGTTCTTGCCAAATATCTAATAACACGTTTTACAACTTGCCAATGAAATTTATTTGAAGCATGCATAAACTGACATACTTTGTTGACACTGTAGACAATCTTCGATCTTGAAAAAGTCACATATTGTAATGCCCCAACTATACTCCTATATAGTCAAACATCATCAAAACTTTCACCATGGTAAGCTGATAAAATTGACCCACTAATCATTGGAGTAGAAATGGAATTTGCATCTTCCATTTTGGCTTTGTATAATAAATCTGACACATATTTCTTTTGAGAAAGAAATAATCCCCCAGCATTTGGTTATGATACCTCAACACCCAAAAAATATTACAGTTGACCAAGATCTTTAAAAGAGAATTGATTATTCAAGTTGGAAATCAATTTATCAACCATTTGAGATGAACTGCCAGTGATGATAATATCATCTACATATATTATAATATAAAAAAAGACTTAATTTTTCTGTTATACAAGTAAAGACGAGTCTGTTTTGGAGTTAACAAAGCCTAATGAGTGCAAAAAAGAAGTTAATATTTCAGACCAGGCACGTGGAGTCTGTTTCAATCTATATAAAGCTTTCTTCAGTTTACATACCATTGTAGAAGTTGAAAAATCAATCATAACTGGTAATTGGGCCACATAAACATCATGTTCTAGCATTCCATGAAGAAAAGTATTGTTTATATCAACTTTCCTTAACTTCCAACCATAGTACAGTGCCAAAGGGAATAACACTCGAATTGTTATAGGCTTTACCATTGGGCTAAACGTCTCATTATAATCAATATCTGCTACCTGATTATATCCTCGAGCAATCAACCTTGTCTTATATTGAGCTATTGATCCATTTGAGTTCCTCTTTATTTTGAAGACCCATTTGCATCCAATCACCTTCCTATCAGTTGGTAGTGGTTCTGAGGACCATGTATCATTTGCCACTAAAGCTTTATACTCATCAATCATCATTTGTATCCAATGAGAACATTTGGGTGCCTCTTTAATAGTTGGTGGTTCCACTTCAAGATACTCTACTAAAAATATTTTGGTTTAAAAATACCATTCTTCCTTCTCGCGATCATAGGATGCGCATTTACAACCTGAGATGTGTTTGGTAGTGGTGCAGAAGTGGATATTGTTTGGGTTGGTACTCTAAATCTCGTAGGGTCCTATAGTTTGTAATTGTATTATACAAACATCTTATTTAAATATGTGGTGTTTTATTTGACATTTAGTTGCATTAATCCACAAACCAATAAAATAACAACCAAGGTTATCTTGTAGCTTAAACATGTATGTAGAGACATACGGGTGGATCATGTTTAAGTGATAACCTAAATGGTCTGTAGTAGATGAATAAGGCTGGATACCTATCCTGATGACACTACGAGTATGACTCACTTTTATTGGGATTGGTGTTCTAATTCTTCCTGAGCCTCGTTGTTTTGTAAAGATACACATTGTTTAATGAATAAAATAAGTGTTATTTAATTTTGGCATTTACTCATATCCAATAAACAAAGCTCCTTGATCATACCTTAAGTGATAACCTAAATAGGTCTGTAGTATAAGGATTGAGGTGGGATATCTGATCCTGGTGACATTACGGATACGGCCCGCTTTGTAAAAGTTTGCAAGTGTTGTAAACTACTACAGATGGTAGATCTTGACCATTCATGTGGAGATGTGCGAGTGAGGGTGTCCTATATAAAGAATTTGTATAAGACCTAGACCACGAGATGATTAGACTCTGTATATAACGTCGTTGATACTAGAGACTTGCATCTCACCTAAATGACCATAGGTGACACGACCTCAATCCTGAGTGTTTTGGGAACTCCTACCTTTGAGGGCGATCCTTTGATTAGTATGGGTGAGAGTGGCCAGATTGCCAACTCAACATGCCTACCTTTTTGGGGACTTGTCTGATTTGGGTGATGGGAACTCAATCCATAAGATGGAATTCACTCCTTTTCCGAAGCAGGGATAAGTAGAGAGATTTCTCCCTTAAGGGCTGATTCTGGGGCTTGAATATAGTGGCCACAACTTCTCTTTGGAAGAGAAGACTCAGTCATAGTAGGACTATGAATTATGTTCGTTAGAGGGATCAATGGTACTTAAGGAGACAGATGTAACTACAGGGACATAACGGTTATTGGCCCAACTGTATTTACGAGCAATCTGTGAAGGGTTGTCGCACTGCTGATTGATTAAGATAGACACATAATATATCTGTGATAAGGAGAGTTCAGTTGTTGGTCTTTAGTGGAGTGCCTGGCAGTTAACGGATGGTGGATCCCGTGACTAAAGAGTTTAGTCAGTTATTCACGTACCGTTGGAGCTTCGAGCTACAGGTCTATGAGGTCCCTTTAGTAGCTCAATGGATTCAGTTGAGGATCAGTTCTTGATGTTGATTTGAAATGTTCAAATTGACAAAAGGTATTTTAATTATATATGATATAATCGATATGATGTATAAGATACATCTAGTGGAGGATTGATGTAAATGAGATTTACATTAAGTACTATGGAATAGAAAAAGAACTATGGTTTATATATTTCATGAGATGAAATATTAAAAGTATATGTTATAAATATAGTATAATAAGTTGGTTATCATTTATATTTATAATAATATTAATTATTGGATAATTAATTATTTTTCTTTAATGACCAAAGTAGTGGGTGGTTATTGGATTCATGGTAACCGTGAGTTTAAAAAGAAAATGGTTTTCTTATTTTGAAAAGAAGGTTTACAAATGCTAAAAAGTTTTTTTGAGTTTTCTCTCTTGTGCAAAAGAAACTCATAGGGTCGCCAAGTAAATATGAATTTACTAAATGATGGCTGGGCGAGCTAAACGATCATGTAGTAACGAGCTAAACGATCGTGCATTATTTACTAAATGATCGCATAATTTTACAAGACGATCGATTGCCCTAAGTAAACGATCGTGTAGTCTGTAGGCGACATACCGAGCTAAACGATGAGCTAAATGATCGCATAGCTTTATCTAGACGATCGCTTAGCTTTATCTAAACGGTTGAGTATCAACCTATACAATAGGTCTCCACCATTTCCCACTTGCCCAGTCGTGTACGCGATCGGTGTTTCCTCTTTCGTCTGCCTCATACCAAGTCCGAACAGAGCTCACCCTCTGGATTCTCACACCGAGAATACCAAGGTAGCCTTGTTGGTGGTTTCTTACTCAACTCGACACCGGCGAGGTTTTCTGGAGGCCGTTCATAGTGTTATCGAGGCTATTCGTGTTGCAGAGGAGTTCGTAACCGAGGTGATCGTTGAAGATGAGCGCGAAGTGTTCGTGTTGTGTTTTTTGCGTTCGTGTAGATCGAGCATTTGAGGTTGCTGTTGTTCGAGCGGCCGCGCAACGGAGCGTGGAGACGCATATGCAAATGTTCGTACAGTTTTCCCTTTGAGCATTTGTAGTTATTCATGCTGTAATTTATGTATGATTTGTATAACCGTTTATTTGAAGTCGACTGTAAATGTAATATTCATTTATGATTATTATTTGGAATAATCTTGTTCTGCTGCTCATTGAAATCACGAATCCGATTTCCTTCAGTAGAACTTACAATTGTTGTAAAATGCTACAAATGATTTGATCCTGATTATTCATATGGAGATATGTGAGCGAGGATATTCTATACAAATGAGTTTGTATAAGATCAGACCATGAAATGTTTAGTCTTATTATATAACTTCGTTTATAATAGAGACTTACATTTCACCAAGATGACTATAGGTAACATGACCTGAATCCTATGTGAGTTGTAAACTCTTGCCTATGAAGGTGGTCTTTTGATTTGTGTGGGTGAGAGTGGCCAGATCGCCGACTCAACAAGCCTACCATTTTGGGGATCCGTCTGATTGGGGAGTTGGAAACATAGCTACACAAGAAGAAATTCACTCATTCCCCAACGTCAAGGTAATTAGATAAATTACTCCCTTAAGGGTTGATTCCGGGGCTTGAAGTATGTGGTGCCATACCCTCTCCTGGCCCGAGAGGGGTTTGGTCATAGTTGAACTATGATTTATTATTTACTAGAGCGATCAATGGTACTTAAGAAGTTAGATGTAACTATAAGAGCAAAACGGTAATTTTGACCTAGCTGTACTTACGAACAATTTGTGAAGGGTCATCGTGACTAGTTATATCTAATGGACACAGAAATATATCTGTAGTGCGAAGAGTACATCTGCCGATCTTTAGTGGAGTGTCCGACAGTTAACAGATGGTGAATAATTTAATTAAAGGAGTTTAGTTAATAATTCACATACCATTTGAGCTTCAAGCTACAGATCCATGAGGTCCCCTTTGTAGCTCAACGAGAATTAATGAGAATCAATTTTTGGATTAATTTGAATTTTTCAAATTAATTATATGTGATATAATCATTTTAATCTAATTATATATGATATAATTACTATAATGTATTTGGTAGATTATAATATAAGTTTATTAGAGAGGAAATAAATATTTGAATATGATTCAAATATTAATTATGTGAATTGGATTCATATAATTAAATTTAATATAAATGTGATTTATATTAAAAGTCATTGGTGAGAGAGAATTGAAATTATAGGTTATATCTTATTTGATACAAAATAGAAACCATAGGTTATATGTTATATTTGATATAACATATAGTTTAATATATATATTATATAATAAGGTTCTTATATAAATATCTATATTAGTTGATTTATTATTTATTTTTAAAAAATCAATTTTGGGAAACTCCCCATTTTTTCTCTCTACATCGTAAGAGTGAGAGGCAGTTCGTTCATTTTTCTTCTTCCTCCTGGAAATTTTTACATAATCGTTCTGTGAGTTCCAAGATTTCTTTACAATCTTCATCTCCTCTCATCTCTCTCAATTCCCTCTTCCAAAATAGCCAGAGCACACACATAGTCTTGGATTCTCTCCTAGAGAATACAGTGGTTTCCATCGTGGTGATGTCTTTCGGATCGAGGGTTTTACAATTGAAAAACGGTCTTTAAAGGTAAGGGTTTTTGAAACCCATTTTATTTTTACGCAATTTCTTCCAAACATGTTGTATTTTAATTAGACATATAATCTATATGTTTGTTTTCTGTAAAATTGATGTTTTGTAAATTTAGATTTTTAGGTCCGATCTCATTTCTGCTCAAGGACCTTCAATGGTTCCTTTAATTGGTACCAGAGCAGGGGTTTTGGCTCAAAATTTTTCCAAAATTTCGGAATAATTTTACAGTTTCTAGTGGAATTTTTTCATTCTTTATAATTCATATGATGAATGTGTTGGAATTGGTGTCCTAATTCTCCTGGTAGTCTCGTAGTTTGTAAATATTCTATAAACATATTGTTATTAATAAAATAAATGTTATTTTATAAGCTTTTACTCAATCCAATAAACTAAGATCCGAGGTTATTTTATGTAACTTAATCATGTATGTGAAGACATACAAGTGGATCATGCCTTAAGTAATAACCCAAATGGTCTGTAGTATAAGGATAGAGGAAGGATAACTAATCCTGGTGACACTACGAATACGACCTGCTTTTTAGATGTTACAAGTGTTGTAAAATGCTACAAATGGTCTGATCCTGACCATTCATGTGGAGACATGCGAGCGGGGGTATCCTATATAAAGATTTTGTATAAGATCGGACCACGAAATGATTCGTCTCTATATATAACGCCGTTTAGAATTGAGACTTACATTTCACTAGGATGACTATAGGTGACATGACCTTAATCCTGAGTGAGTTAGGAACTCCTGCTCATGAGGGCGGTCCTTTGATTTGTATAGGTGCGGGTGGCTAGATTGCCAACTTAACAAGCCTATATTTTGGGGATTCGTCTGATTCGGGAGCTGGGAACTCAGCTACACAAGACGGAATTCACTCATTCCCCAAAGTAGGGATTAGTAGATAAGTTGCTCCCTTAGGGGCTGATTCCTTGTTTTGAACATAGTGGCCACACCCTCTCTTTGGAAGAGAGGACTTCGTCATAGTAAGACTATGACTTATTGTTCATTAGAGGAATTAGTGGTACTTAAGGAGTTAGATGTAACTATAGGGGCAAAACGGTAAATTGGCCTAGTTGTACTTACGAACGATTTATGAAGGGTCATCACACTGTTGATTAGTTATATCCAATGGACACAAAAATATATTTGTAGTGCGAAGAGTGTAACTGTTGGTCTTTAGTGGAGTGACCAACAGTTAATGGATGATGGATATCGTGATTAAAAAGTTTAGTCAGTTATTCATATACCATTGGAGCTTCAAGCTACAGGTCCATAAGGTCCCTTAGATAGCTTAATGAGTTCAAATTGAGAATCAAATTTTGGGTTAGTTTGAAATGTTCAAATTAACAAAAGGAAATTTAATTATATATGATATAATTAAATTGATTCAATTATATGTAATATAATTGATATGATGTATTTGATACATTATTAATTGGAGGAATTAATATAAATATGATTTATATTAAATACCATAAAATAGAAAAAGAACTATGGTTTATATGTTTCATATGATGAAATATTAAACTATAAGTTATAAATATAATATGGTAAGTTGGTTATTATATTTAGTTATAATATATTAATTATATGACAATTAAGTATTATTTTTCTTTAATAACTGACTTGAGTGGGAGGTTTTGCACAGTTATGGTAACTGTGAGATAAAAAGGAAAATGGTTTTCCAAAATCAGTGGTTGTTGATTCATTGTATCGTTTCACAAAATAAAAGACTATCGAGTAAAATAGTTTTACTAAACGATAGCATCTCACAGCCTAAACAATCAAATATCGAGTTTACTATACGATAGTTACTCCTTACTACACGATCGAGTAGTAAGTCTATACGATAGGCTTCTTCTTCTACACGATCGAGTATCAAGTCTATACGATAGATAGCTTCCTTTTCCCACTTACTCCATCATCTACTTGATCGTCTACCTCATTCATTCCTCTATCCAAAGTCACACACCACAACTCCTGGATTCTCACACCGAAAATACCAAGATAACTCTTATGGTGGTGTTCTTGTTCTGTTCGAGGGTCGAGGATCAAGTTGTATTGATATGATCAAGGATTCTTCAGTTCGTGCTCTTGGTTGTTCTAATTATTGCATTCGAGTTCTTTCTATTGAACGAGTTGCTGAACGATCGAGGGATACTTGAAGAAAGAGTTCTTCAAAGGTTTGCATACTCTATCCCTTATTCAATTAAAGAAGCATGCTTGTAATTTATTATTTATGCTTAATCTGTTCTTGTAAACAGTAATTGTTTGTGTTCTTTCTCAATGAAATTTGGAACGATCCACTTTCACTCATTGGATCTCTATTTAGAGTTCCTTTAGAATGTTGATGAATGTTGTTGGCAATTATGGATGGTTTACGGGATTGGGCATTTAGTTTATTGCTTTGAATTTACAAAATTGTTTTGTGAGAGCCCCTGTTTTGGGGCATAATTTTGCTTACGAGTTTGTACATTTAAGTTTTGAGTCGCTCGTAGTGTTCTCGACCGATTTTTGGAGAAAACAAGGCCAAAATGGAGGCGTTTCGAAGAAGTTCGAAATTGTACAGTAGTGTCGCAACGCTGCGATGCGACAGACGAAAGTCATCCCCGTAGCATCGCGACGCTAGGACACGGGTTCACGACGCTCTGAGACGGAGAGAATGTGTGGTCTGGCCCTAGTTCGCACGTGGTTTGTGGTTTGCTGGTCCGGTTCAGTTCGTGGGTTCACCGATTCGAGTTGGTTGGGTTCTTCCAGACCGGTTCATGGCTGGTTCGAGTTGTACGTGGTGTGGTTCGAGCGGTTCAAGGCTCAGTTCACCTGTTTCGAATCGAATGACTATTATTTGTAATAATTAGTTTTAATTTTGTTTTAGTGTCCAATCTCAGTCCATTAATTGCCTTTAAATTATGCCTGTGATGTATGATTTAAAATTTTATTAGTATATGCCATAATGTATGCCATATAGTATGAAATCCTACCATAGGTTATGCATTTAATCTTATGCATCATTTATATTATGAGTATTACAATATATATAATTGCATGATTTAGTTTTAAAGCATGCTCGTACATCATATAGTATAAATTTATAATATATACATGTATGCATTAATAACATAACATGCATCATTTATATTATAAGAGTTATAATATATAGCATGAATGTATGTTTGAATTATGTTTTTAATAATTTCATTACTTTAGTATATAATTGTTATGTATGTTAGTAATGAATGACATTGCATGAAGCATGACATTACCTTAGGTATTTTATAATTGTTATAATTTACTATAGTATGTCAATGGATACAATGTATGGTTTTAATTTATTTTATTTCCTTATAATTTTTATAACAAAATGAAATTAGAAATTAAAATCAATAAATCAGGATTGCATGCAAACCTTAGGTTAAATTTCATTTTTTAAAATGGTTTTAAAATTGGGGCAATTGCAACTTTAATTAAAAAAAATTGAAAATTGGGCACATGTCCCTAGGTTTTGCTTTTTTGCAAACATGTTAAAAAACTTCCGTCTGAAAATTTGATTGTTATCTGATTTCTATTTGACCGTTATGTGATTGCTATCTGATTTCTTGTGATTGCTATGTGATTGCCACATCTGCAATTACAAAAAGATTGAAGCCATGACTTTGGTTTCTTAAAATGTATTTGGCATACAATGCAATTTCACTTTAAAATTTGAATCATATAGACCTAAGATCACATTTCTAAGAGATTAAAAATTTAGTCTAATCTTTTAATCAGGATTAAATTGATTCTTATTTAAAAGATTAAATTTGTAACAAATGTATCTATAAGGGACCTTTTGTCTAAGGCTAGTTCTGTCTAAGCTGGGGTATTTAAGTTGACAGAAACGTAATACCCCGACCTGGGAACTTACTAGGGACCTTTTGTCTAAGGCTAGTTCTATCTAGGCTGGGGTATTTAAGTTGACGGAAACATAGCACCCCTACCGGAGAACTTACCTGGAAAGGTGAATTAGATAGATTTGTTACAAGCATGAAATTATTAGTTAACATTTGTTAAAGTGTTTAATGAACTTTAATAAAAAAAAAGTTGTTCAACTATCCAAAGAAAATGACAAAAACAATCACTTAGTTAAAATCGGTAGCTTTATTTTCCTAAGTTAATTAACCCTAGGAAAAACGATGAGTGGGAGGAAAATGGGTAGATGATACTTCATTTTATTCTCTTCATATTTCTCCCTACAAGTTCACACTGTGAGATCTATACTTGGCCTCGAGGCACCTTAAGTGTCCCCCTACGGATGGTGTTTGTATAGATGAATATCAAGGTGAATGAAGAGAGTATTTATTGTAAGTGGAGCGGACGTGTGACAATGCATCCCTCGGTCTCTCTCATTAGTTTGAAGTAAAGTCTCATGCATGGCCTCGTGGCACCTTGAGTGTCCCCCTACGAGTGGCATTTTTGCATGATGCTTTATTCAAACTTCAAAAATGAATAAAGGTTACTTTAGTTTTTGTCCCAATCAGTTTTTTCTTACAGTTGGTTCGTTAGGGTGAAACTTTAGAATCTAAAATAAGGGGTTACAGTTACAAGAAATGTTAAGTGAGTTTAACAATTTTTGGACCGAAAGATGGTGACTGATAGTTACAGTAATAAGGAGTTGTTTTGTCTGTCGGTTGAGATAGTCTTATTTCAGTGAAGGGGCACCTGATCACCCTACAGTGGTTTTTGGTCTGTCTCACTAAAGCATCATTGCAAAATAGATGTCACTTAGGGTATATTAGATTATTTTGCTAAAATTGATTGATTTTTCTAAGTGGTTTAATACAAATATACTAATATAAATAATTTATATGGTTTCAGCAAATTAATTCATAATGACTTCCGTGACTTTTAATTTACTCGTTGTCGACAAACTTACAGGCGATAATTACACGACTTGGAAATATACAATCAACACTATACTGATCATTGATGATCTCTGTTTTGTCCTAATGGAGGAGTGTCCTCTCATTCTAGCTCCAAATACTAATCGAAATGTTCGAGAAGCATATGAGCGATGGACACAGGAAAACAAGAGCCCAAGCGTATATTTTGGCAAGCCTTTTTAAAGTCTTGGCCAATAAGCATGAGCTCATGCTCACGACCCGTGAGATCATGGAGTCTCTGAGGAGAATGTTCGGACAATCGTCCGCACAGCTCAGGCACATTGCTCTCAAATACATCTTCAATGTCTGTATGCAAGAAGGGGCATCTGTTAGAGAACATGTTCTCAACATGATGGTCCACTTCAATGTGGCGGAGATGGATGAGCCTGTTATCGATGAAGCCAGTCAGGTTAGCTTTATCCTGGAAACTTTACCTGAAAGTTTCCTACAATTTTGTAGCAATGCTGTTATGAACAAGATTGAGAATCAATATTTGGATTAATTTGAATTGTTCAAATTAATTGAGGGAATTAATTATATGTGATATAATTATTTTAATCTAATTATATATGATATAATTACTATAATGTATTTGATACATTATAATATAAAGTTTATTAGAGAGGAAATAAATATTTGAATTATGATTCAAATATTAATATGTGAATTAGATTCATATAATTAAATTAATATAATTGGATTTATATGAAAAGTCATTGATGAGAGAGAATTGAAACTATAGGTTATATTGTATTGATATAATATAGAAACCATAGGTTATATGTTATAATTTTGAATATAACATATAGTTTAATATATATATTATATAATAAGGTAGTTATTATATAAATATATATGTTAATTGGTTTATTAAAAAAATTATTTTTATTTATTTTTTAATAAATCAATTTTGGGAGGGAGTTGTAACTCCCTCCCCCTTTTTTCTCTCTACATCATGAGAGTGGGAGGCATCTCGTTCATTCTTCTTCTTTCTCATGGAAATTGATAGAAATGTTCTATGAGTTCCAAGATTTCTTTACAATCTTCATCTCCTTTCATCTCTCTCAATTACCTCTTACAAAATAGCTAGAGCACACACAAACTCCTGAATTCTCACTTAGAGAATATAGTGGTTTCCATCATGGTGGTGTCTTTCAGATCGAGGGTTTTACAATTGAAGAACGTTCTTCAAAGATAAGACTTTCTGAAACTCATTTTATTTTTCTGCAATTTATTCCAAGTATGTTGTTTTTAATTAGATGCATAATTTGTATGTTTGTTTTCTGTAAAATTAATGTTCTGTAAATTTTGATTTTTGGGTCCGATCCCATTTTCGTCATCAATGATTCCTTCAAGAATATATCCTCATTATTGTTAGGATCGGACAGAGATTGATTTGGCATGGGAGGAAGTGTTTAGAGAGGACGATTGAGGAAGAGATGTAAAGGAAAAGCTGGATGATGAAGTATGAGATATAACTTGTGAAGGAATGAGATTAAGATGAGCTAAAGAAGATGAAAGACTTTCAATATTTCATTTGTACAAGGTGTAATAGGACGCAAAGGAGCTGTTGTTGTTTGATTTGATAGGTTAGGATTGATTGAAGAAGAAACAGGTACATTTGGCTGAGTAGATATAGGCTGATAACACTGCAAGATAGATAAATGTTGAGTAATAGAACATGTATTTGAGGTTGACTAATTTGGTTGAAAAATTTGAAAGGCTGGAAATTGAATTTCATCAAATAGTACATGTCTAGATACATACATTCTACCACTTTTAGATAAACATTTATATCCCAAGAAGAGATAAGGAACTAAACGAGGATCTAGTTTATGTTTGTTATAGGATCTCAATGAGGGATAACATAGACACCCAAAAGTTTTTAGAAAGGAGTAGTTTGGTTTAGTTCAAAAAATCTTTTCTAAGGAAGATATATTTTATTGGACTAATGCAAGGAGTCTATTTATCAAATAGACTGCAAGAGAAAAAGCATCATCCCAAAGATCTAAGTTTAACCAAAAATGGGATAGTAAAGCTAAATCAATTTCTACAATGTGTCTATGTTATCTTTCTACAAGACTGAAAAAGCGTTAAACAGAAAGCATTAACAAGTATTGTAACAACAAAATTCTAACAATAATAAAGATAAATGAACTTGGGAGTTGGTAACCCAGATCGGTTATAAACCACCTTCGTCTAGGGGGCTGTGTGCCCAGGAAAGAGAATCCACTAATAATGATGAGTTAAGTAATTTACAATGTAGTACTTATCTATAATACACAAATTACTATAGTGTCTTCGTAGAGCTCAACTCCCAGATCACCTAGGCTCCTCCTAGATGTGAAACTCCCTCTTAAATGTACTTTGATTCCCTTTAAGCTTGATATTAGTGATGAGACTCCTCTCACTACGATATCTTCCTCTTAGGTTAGTGAACTCCTTTCATTGATGAATTTTAGGATCTCCCTTAAATGGAGAACTTTCTTCTTTGAAGCTGAGTCTTAGGTTCCCCCTAAGACTGAGAATACCTTCTCTGGTAACTAGGGTTTAGGCTCCCTTTAAGTCGTGATAATCTTCAAGATGTTGTAATCAACAGATAAAAAACTTGTACAATAGAATGGTGAGCAAACGAGCAAGAACACGATGTATAATAGTTTGGCCGAAGTACAACAGTAGTCCTGCTCTCAATAACCAAATTGGTATAATAAACACTCTCCACACATTTAAAATCTTACCGAAACACCCTTTTTAATAGACGATCCAAAAAAGAAAACATCTCCCAAATAGGAGGAAAAAAAAAGTCGTGCCGCAATAAAGAAAAATATCGGACAAAACCAATCTGCAAAAAATTTCTAGATTAGGAAAAAAATATTATGATATCTAAACCCGACGTTAAGACTTTTGATGCAACAACTACAAAAACCAAGGCTTTGAAAAATATAAAGCCAATTATAATGAAATCTCCAACAAAATCCCCCTTTGGCTTATATTTTTATGGCTGAATAAAACTAACAAAAGTTAGTAAGTCTGAAATATCAAGAACAAAGTCTTAACAAACATAGTAACAACAAGTTCAGTCAAAATAGCCAAAATAAAACAACATAGTCTTCAAAAAATAAAAAAAACATAGACACAACATCAAAAACAAATCAATAAGTCATCAATAAGGAACCACTAAACCAGAAACTCCAAACAATAAAAGAACCATAACCATCATAACCATTATCAACAACATCCAACATTATCTCCCTCTTTCTGGCTTAAAAACGAAGACTAAGCATGAGAACAAGATGCCTCAGCAGGACGTGTCAAGGTTGCACGTATTGTTTATAACAACCTTGCCACAACTTCTCTTTGGTTCTGTTGCTTTAGTAGCTTATCATCAATCTCTTTGAGTTCAGTAGATAGATGTTGTAGAACACGACTTCCAAAAGAAGATTATATGAACCCCTGACTCATTCCATCAACTTAGGTTGCTGTAGAAGGAGCAGCAAGGACAAGCACGTGAAAGTTTTGGAGAAGATTTGAATGAAATTTGTGTAAGAGCAGGGCCAATAGCTTCGTCAGGACCAATAAAATCCGATTTTTGCGCCAACAAAACACCACATATCAACCGAGGATAGCAGATGTGTAGTTTTAAGGCTTGTGACCCAATGTGCCTTTTGATCTGATTGAGTGCAAAGGTCCCAAAATCAATTGGAACACCAGTACCAATCTGGAATAACAAAGTAACAAGAGAAACTAATAACCCAAACTTGTGAGAAGAGGGACACCAGTTGAAGATCCCAACTTTGTGAAGAACAACATACTTGGAGCTCAAGATTGTAGTAGATAGTTGCCCTTTCTTAGGCAAGCTTTCTCCAGGAAGGCTATTTCTCAAGAATACCGACAGACACTGTTTGATTGAATAACTTATTAATCAGATTAGTAGTGAAGACAAATGGATGACAATGAACCTTTTGAAAATCTGGACTAGTTGGATCATCATGTTGGGATTGGTGTCCTAATTCTCTTTGAGTCTCGTAGTTTGTAAACTTTGTACATATTGTTATGAATAAAATAAGAGTTATTTTATTTGCATTTACTCATATCTAATAAGCAAAGTTCTGTGGTTATTGTATGTAAACTTAAGCATGTATATAAGATTTACAAGTGAATCATGCCTTAAGTAATAACCTAAAAGGTCTGTAGTATACGAATTAAGGAGGGATACCTTATCCTAGTGACACATGGATATGGTTCGCTTTGTAAAGTTTTATAAGTATAATGAAGTACTACAGATGGTCTGATCTTGACCATTCATGTGGAGACATCCGAGCAGGGGTGTCCTATACAAAGAGTTTGTATAAGACCAGACCACGAGATGATTCGTCTCTTTCGCCGTTGATACTTGAGACTTACATCTCACTATAATGACCATAGGTGATATGACCTTAATCTTGAGTATTTTGGGAACTCCTACTTATGAGGGCGGTCCTTTGATTAGTATGGGTGAGAGTCGCCAGATTGCCAACTCAACAAGCCTACCTTTTTGGGTATTTGTTTGATTGGGAAGCTGGGAACTCAGTTACACAAGACTGAATTCACTCCTTCCCCGAAGCAGGGGTAAGTAGATAGATTGCTCCCTTAAAAGTTGATTCCGGGTCTTGAACATAGTGGCCACATCCTCTCTTTGGAAGAGAAGACCCAGTCATAGTAGAACTATGACTTATTGTTCATTAAAGGAATCAGTGGTACTTAAGGAGTTATATGTAACTATAGGGGGAAAATAGTAAATTGGCCCAACTATACTTACGAGCGATCTGTCAAGGGTTATCACATTGTTGATTGGTTGATATGGACACAAAAATATATCTGTAGTGAGAATAGTATAGCTGTCGGTCTTTAGTGGAGTGCTCGACAGTTAACGAATGGTGGATCTCATGACTAAAGAGTTTAGTCAGTTATTCACGTACCGTTGGAGCTTCAAGCTACAGGTCCATAAGGTCCCCTTGGCAGCTCAATGGATTCAAGTTGAGAATCAATTCTTGGGATTAGTTTGAAGTGTTAAAATTAACAAGAGGATATATGATATAATTGGTGTGATGTATGAGATACATCAAGTGGAGGATTAATGTAAATATGATTTACATTAAGTACCATAAAATAGAAAAAGATCTATGGTTTATATGTTTCATGAGATGAAATATTAAAACTATAGGTTATAAATATAATATGGTAAGTTGGTTATCATATTTATTTATAATATATTAATTATATGATAATTAATTTCTTTTTCTCTAATAACTGGTTAAGTGGGAGGTTATTGGTGGTTTTATGGTAACCGTGAGATAAAAGGAAAAATATTTTCCTAATTAGAAGTTGTTCCATTCGGATAATACTCACGGATAAGCTATCATGAAAGAGTTTCACTAAGTAATAGTAGTGTAGAGACTAAACGATCGTGAGGCTTTGACTATATGGTAGTCATTCAGCTAATCGTAGCTACACGGTCGCATGGCTAAGTTTATACGATAGGCTGCCATTGACTACACGATTAAGCATTTCGTCTATACGATAGACAACTACTTATCTCCCACTTGCTCGATCGTCTACACGATCGTTGTCCTCCAGTCTCTTCCTCAAGCCAAGTTCATACAGAGTCCACAACTTCTGGATTCTCATACCGAGAATACCAAGGTAATCATTGTGGCGGTGTTCTCACTCACTTCGTGAATCGAGTGTGACTCGATTGGTTTTGAGGAGAAATTGGTCGATCATTGTGTTCATGCTGTGTACCGGTCATTGCGTTTGAGTGTTGCTGTTCTTGGACGCTTGGAGATTGATCGAGGGATTCGTGAAGAATGTTTCTTCAAAGGTATGCATCCTCTATCTCTTGTATCATCCTAAAGCATGCTGTAATTTCATTTTATGCATGACCTGTTAGTTTTCGTTTTGAGACTGTGATTGTTGAGGATGATGCCCTAAACTCTCGTGTTCTATAGTTTGTAAACACAGTTTTGAACATTGGATATTTTTATTTGCTTTGCCACAAACCAATAAATTAAAATCCATGGCTGTCATTATGTAACTTATGCATGTATGTGGAGATATACAAGTGGATCATGTCTTAATTCATTACCAAAATGGTCTGTAGTATTGGATATCAGAGGGAAACCTTATCCTCGTAACGCTACGGATGCAACCCGCTTTGTAGAATAGTTACAAGTGTTGTGACTTGCTACAGATGGTTTGATCCTGATCATTCATTTCATGCAGGGACATGCGAGCGGGGGCAACCTATAGAAGAGTTTGTATAAGACCTAACCACGAAGTGTTAACGTCTCGTTATATAACGTCGTTCATGACAGAGACTTCACTTCACTAAGATGACCATAGGTACATGACCTCAATTCTAAGTGAATTGGGAACTCCTGCTTTTGAGGGTGGTCCTTTGATTTGAATGGGTGCGAGTGGCCAGTTCGCCGACTTAAACATACCACTTTGGGGATTTTTCTGATTTGGGAGCTGGGAACTCAGCTACAAAAGATGGAATTCACTCCTTTCTCGAAGCATGGGTAAGTAGATAGATTACTCCCTTAAGGGCTGATGCCGGGACTTGAACGATGTGGCGCCATATACCTTCTCTTGGCCCGAGAGGTGTCCATACATAATAGGACTATGTTGTATTGTTCATTATAGGGATCAGTGGTACTTAAGGAGTTAGATGTAACTACAGATGCAAAATGATAAATTGGCCCAGTTGTACTTACGAGGATCTATGAAGGGTGATCGTACTATTGATTGGTTATATCCGATGGACACGGAAATATATCTGTGGTAAGAAGAGTTCAGTTGTCGATCTTTAGTAGAATACCTGGTAGTTAATGGATGGTGGATCTCATGGCTAAAGAGTTTAGTCAGCTATTCACGTACCGTTGGAGCTTCGAGCCATAGGTCCATAAGGTCCTCTTGGTAGCTCAATGGATTCAAGTCGAGAATCAGCTTTTGGGTCAGTTTGAAATGTTCAAATTGACAAGAGGGAGTTTGATTATATATGATATGATTGAACTGGTTAATTATATATGATATGATTGACTTTATGTATGAGATACATTAATTGGAGGAAAATTGAATATATATATGATTTATATCTAGTAGAGGAGAAAACACTATGGTTTATATGTGATATTAAACTATAGGTTAATGAATATAATATGATTATATTTATTATTTTCATTGGAAAATTATGGGATAATTGGTCGCCGTTTTCTCCGTAACCGTGTGTTAATTGGAGGTTTGATTCAGTTTTCATAACTGAAGAATAAAATGGAAATCGTTTTCATTTTGCAAAAGATCACATAATTCGCTCAAGCAAAGAGTATACTGTCAAGCATTTAGCTAACCGAGAGATTATATGATAGCTTGAAGTTACTACACGATCGTATACACGTGCGCATCTTCTAAACGATCGCTACGTTTTACAAAATGATTTTCTAGCACCGAGCATTTACTAAACGATCGTCTATACGATCGCAGCCTTTTTACTGCACGATCATGTACCTTCTTCTAAACGATCAAACATTGTCTTCATATCCTCCTTCCCTCTTACCAAATTCCAACAGAGCCCACTATTTGGATTCTCACATCGAGAATACCGAGGGTTCTAAGTGGTGGTGTCATCCCCATTGTTGCAGTGTTCGTGTTAAGGCTGTTCGTGCGTAAACGACCGGGTGTTAGTGAACGATTTCCTGACGTTCCAACGAGAGCGAGAGCACTAGTTTTCTTGGGGAGAACAAGATTTTATGTGGAGAAAAGTTCTTCAACTAGTATGTTTTCTGTTCTTTTGTTAATTTTTGTTTGAAAGCATGCCAGTAATTTTTAGTATATTGCATAACTTATCTGCTAAATTGTAAATGTGGAAATTCTGTCACAATGTATTTGGAACGATCCGCTTCCGCTCAGAGATACTCTTGTATAATTGTTCTCACTATCTGAAGGAAAATGAGGCAGCCAAGGCTAACGCCAAGACAAACAAAGGTAAATATGATTTACTGGTATTATAAACTTGTTTAGTGGAGAATGATGATTCTGTCTAGATAATTGATTCGGGCGCCACTAATCATGTTTGTTCTTCTTTTCAGGGGATTAGATCCTGGCGGCAGTTGGAGGCTAATGAGATGATGATGCGAGTAGGCACCGGGCACATCGTCTCTGCTGTGGCAGTGGGAGGAATCCAGTTGACTTTATAGAATAGATATCTTGTTTTAAAAGATGTATTTGTAGTTCCTGAGTTGAAAAGGAACTTAATTTCTGTAAAGTGCTTGTTACAATGTAAATATACTCTTTAGTTTAATGTGGATAAAGTTCTTATTCATTAAGATGGAGTAGAAATTTGTACAAAACTGGAAAATAACTTGTATATGCTAAGACCGTTAACCTTAAGTTCCCTCCATAACATGGAGAAAAGTTCTTCAACTAGTTTGTAACGACCCAACCCCCTAGGACGCAAGTTAGGCCGTTACAAAACACATGCATGCATGGAACTTAAAACGACATCCTTTTATAATGAAATAAATGCTAAATAAATATGTTGAACTCAAAATACCTTCATTAAATTTAACAGACGATAGGGTGCCTATAAATTATAAATGATAATAAATAGGTCTGAAAACAAATCGAAATAGTAAGTTTCGAACATCAAATTGAAAGTTGAAAAACATGGAAAGAAATCTAAATATCATGAACGGAAGCATTAAAGCTGGTCCCAATGTCTCGTTCAAGGATTCCTCTTGTCATTCGCCAATACGTCCTTGCCCTTACCTGAAACATAAAGATGAGAAAGGGTGAGTATAAAATACTTAGTAAGTAACCCCACTACTAGGGTTGACCTAGGCATCTATATCCTCTAGATGCCTACCTCTGGTAGAACATAAAAATTGCTCTAGTCCTCATGGGACACATATATACATGCAAAACTGGTTTCTATCCTACTGTAGTTAAGTATGCCCACTACCTCTGGTGAATCCCGAAGGAAACACAATACCTGGTGAATCCTGAAGGAAACACAATATCTGGTGAATCCTGAAGGAAATACAATATCTAGCGAATCCTGAAGGAAACATAATCTGGTGAATCCCGAAGGAAACACAATCTAGTGAATCATAAAGGAAATACAATCTGGATAATCCCGAAGGAAACACAATATCTGGTGAATCCCGAAGGAAATACAATATTTGGTGAATCTCAGAAGAAAGCATAATTTGGTGATTCCCGAAAGAAACACAATATCTGGTGAATCCTGAAGGAAACAATATCTGGTGAATCCCGATGGAAACACAATCTGGTGAATTCAGAAGGAAACACAATCTGATGAATCCCGAAGGAAACACAATATCTGGTGAATCCCGAAGAAAACACAATCTGGTGAATCTAGAAGGAAACACAATCTAGTGAATCCTGAAGGTAACACAATTTGGTGAATCTCGAAGGAAACACAATACCTAGTGGGCATCTAACTAATCGGTAAAGACACTATCACAGTCTCAACATCACAATTATTACAATATGATTTTATAATATACATATACACCTCAACATCATGGCTATACAACATGCATATATGCCTCTATATCCTCATATCAAATACACCCTCAGTGAATCAAGTATCACCTCTTACTAGCATGCAAGTCTCTACGTGCACAAATAATTCTTTCAAATTCTCATATAAGAACATATATCGGTCATATTATACTATCCATCTATCATGTTATCGTTCTGTCATAACATTCATCTATCATGCTGGCATATATCTAGTGTCTGGCCCGTGGACAATTCCAGTAGTAAGATTACTTACTTTGATATTAGGTTGAACCAAAAAGCAATTGAATCTTTGTGAAATTCTTGAATCCTTAATCGAGCCAATTATTTGAGCAACTAACTCTCTTCTAATCTTCACAATCTTTGAATTAAGTCCCAGTACATAAACTAAAATAAAATTTAACCTTTAGGTTCACACCTAAGCGTTTAATCACGCCAAAATCAGCAACAAAACTTAATAACTTAATTCATATAAATTACATTCAAACTGAACAAGTCACAAAGCCACAAATCTTATCAAAATTCTTACCGAAATAACCTTAACTCTGCTTGACAACATGCTAACGACCTTTTAAACTCCTTCCAACTTTCAAATTCAACCTCTAAAATCATGATTGAAATGATAATTAAACACGTTATTTATTGAGTATTCAAGATCCTCAACAAAACCATGAACTCTCTTCTTATCCTAAAACTACAAACCTCACGATGACGTTCGACAGAGGACAACGACTGGAAGAGAGGAGGATCAACGATGAGCAGATCCGGCGACGTGAAGGTCAGAGCGGCACGGTTGCAACTTGACGAAGGAAATGATGTGGACATCGGCGGTGCGGCAGCCGAAATTCATCTAAACTAGAGAGAGTGAGAAAGTGGAGGTTTGAAAATTCCATATTTCTTTTCTTTTTAATTCTCCACCACACAAATACACACACACACACACACACACATATATATTTCCTTTCCTTAATAAATATGTCATATCAAACTCAAATCTTTCACCTCTTCTCCAATTAATTAAATAAACCTAAAAATAAATTCACCAAGTTTAAATCACTTCTTTCCAAAAATTCTAAATCCCAAAATTAAATTCTAACTTTCCAAATTAACTTGAATCTAAATTTACAAATATTTTTAAGTACTTGATTTAATTACTTCCAAATAAACCAATTATCTTTTCCTAATTCTTTACTTAAATTTTGGATCCAAGTTCTAAAATTAAAGAGGGTAAAATCTTAAAAGCACAATTTCCTCTTTTCCCTTTTAAATTTCACAAAAACTCAAAATTTCTTATACAAATAATTCAATTATCCCTTCCAATTAATTTAAAACTCACACTAAAAAAATCCACATTAACCAATAAAACTTCTTCAACTGTAACAATTTGTTTCCAAATTCCAAAGATTAGGAAACTAAAACTCAGCAATTTGAGATAATTCACTTAAATTTTCCTAAAAAAATCGGGATGTTACATGGTATGTTTTCTGTTCTCTTATTAATTTTTGTTTGAAAGCATGCCGGTAATTTTTAGTACATTGCATAACTTGTCTGCTTGATTGTAAATGTGAAAATTCTGTCACAATGTATTTGGAAGGATCTACTTCCGCTCAGAGGTACTCTTGTATAAGAGTTCCTTCAGTAATTGTTTATATTCAACTCGAATGGAATTTGGAACAATCTTTTTCGTTACTCATGGAAATCCTCATGCTTGATTTCCTTCACATCAAAATCTGGAGAAAGATTGAAAATAAATTCTCGAACAAGTTGACGATAGAAAAGTCCCAAATTTAACACAGTCCTATTTAGTTGAGCTTGTAAGATCAGATTGACTTGGTCAAAACATTCATGAATTTGGTCAAATAGTTCCTTTTCATTAACAATCTTCCTTTGAATCACATATTTTCACAGGCTGGCTCCCAACTAGTGTGAAAGGACACACCATTTAAAGGAGTAGAAGACACGTTCAAGGAAGTAGGTCTGAAGGTGGCAGCTTTCTGTCCACGGGTCTGATAGAAGCACTGGTAGCTCGACTAGGAGGAGAATTATTATTATCAGAAGGTTTCTTCAAAACACTATCCTCGGGACAATCATAAATATCCTTAGACTTCTCTTGATCAAATTCAGACCTGGTTGTCTCAAAGGAATCATCACAGCCACTTTTAACAACTTCAGATTTCTTGGACAAGTTCTGAAAAAGGTATATTATCATCTGAATCAAATTCCTCATCTTTCTAACAAACATCTCCCTTCTCAATACTAGTTTCAGGAGACATGTGATTAGCAGTTGGACGAACACCAACATCCACAGATTCACCAGTGTGAGGCACCACAGGAACACTTTCCTTTCCACCATCCTCAACCCCCTAATCAGCCACAGCAGCTGTCTCAGGAATGAAGGAACTCTTATACAAGAGTGCCTATGAGCGGAAGTGGATTTTTCCCATTTCATTATGACGGAATTACCACACATACATTCTAACATACAGATATGCAATGTAAACATTAATTACTGGCATGCTTTAACAACACGATACAAAAGATCGAGAGACTTACCAGTTGAAGATAGTCTTCACAAGAACTCGGTCCAACGGAAGCAAACTCCTCATGCTTCTTATCATCCAGTAAGAAATCGCTTAACAGCACCATGGTCATCTACACGATCAGCAACGCATGAACAAGAAGCAATCGGGGATGACACCCCCATTCATAGCCCTCGGTATTCTCGGAGTGAGAATTCAAAGGGTGGACTTTGATGGAATCGGTAAAGGGGAGGAGGAAAAGTGATCGTGCAATACGAACAAGCAAGTGGGAGAAAGTAATGACTATTATATAGTCGGGTGTTTGTTGTTTAGGTCGGGGTACAAGACCGTGTAGGTATAGCTAAGCGATCGTTTAGTTCTGCTCGGCGCACTAGGCGATCGTATAGAAAACGTAAGCGACCATTTAGAAATTGCGGGCGATCGTTTAGTACACAGGTGTTCTATCATTTAGGAAGACAGGCACTATCGTATAGGCTCTCAATGCTGTGCGATCGATTATTTTGTCACCGTGAGCAATTTTTTGGATCCCCTAGAAAATGAAAACTATTTTCATTTTTATTCTTCAGTTACAAGAACTAAATCGAACTTCCCACTTTCGCACGAATCCGGAGAAAAACTCGGCCAATTATCACATAACCGTCCAATTAATTAATTGATTAATATAATCATATTATATTCTTAACCTATAGTTTGATATCATATATCTTCTATAGTGTTTTCTCGTCTACTTGATATAAATCATATTTATATCCAATTTCCTCCAAAATAATGTATCTCATACATTTAGTCAATCATATTATATATAATTAAACAGTTCAATTATATCACCCTCTTGTCAATTTGAACATTTCAAACTGGCCCAAAAACCGACTTTTATCCAAGCTACCAAGGGGACCTTATAAACCTATGGTTCAAAGCTCCAATCGTACGTGAATAGCTGACTAAACTCTTTAGCCACAAGATCCACCATCCATTAGCTACCAGGCATTCCACTAAAGACCGACAGTTGAACTCTTCTTACCACAGATATATTTTTTTGTCCATCGGATATAACCAATCATGAGTACAATAACCCTTCACAGATGCTCGTAAGTACGGGTGGGCTAAATTACTATTTTGCCACTGTAGTTACATTTAACTCCTTAAGTACCACTAATCTCTTTAATGAACAATACAACATAGTCCAACTATGTGTGAACACCTCTCTGCCCAAGAGAAGGTGTGTGGCACCACATCGGTCAAATACTGGAATCAACTCTTAAGGGAGCTATCTATATACTTGCCCCTGCATCGGGGAAGGAGTGAATTCCATCTTGTGTAGCTGAGTTCCCAGCTCTCAAATCAGACGAATCCCCAAAGTGGTAGGTTTGAGTCAGTGGCCTGGCCACTCGCACCCATGCAAATCAAAGAACCGCCCTCAATGGCAGGAGTTCCCAACTCACTCAAGATTGAGGTCATGTTCCGTATGGTCATCCTAGTGGAGTGAAGTCTCTGTCATGAACAGTGTTATATAATGAGACGTTAACACTTCGTAGTTAGGTCTTATACAAACTCTTTGTATAGGACGCCCTCGCTCGCATGTTTCCTACATGGATTATCAGGATTAGACCATCTGTGACAAGTCACAACACTTATAACTATTCCACAAAGCGGGTCGCATCCATAGTTACCAGGATAAGGTCTCCCTCCTATATCCATATACTACAGACCATTTTGGTTATCTCTTAAGACATGATCCACTTGTATGTCGGCACATACATGCTTAAGTTACATAAAGACAACCAGGGATTTTAGATTTATTGGTTTGTGGTAAAGCAAATAAAACATTCAATTGAGAAAAATCAAGAAGTGAAGTAAATATCATATATTATACATCACAAGCATTCGTACAAACTATTTACAAACTACATGACAGGAGACTTTAGGGCATCAACCTCAATAAGGAGAGACACCTGAACCCTCTTCAACAGGGTTTTCAACAACTGTATTCACATTTTCAGATACAATTTCAGGTTCATTGCAAATGGGTAAAGAAGAAATAGAGACTAGCGTTTTAGAAACAACTCTGTCAACAAAATCATTTAAAGCATTAACATCAGAGTCAGACAGTAGTACATTTTCTGCAACAATCAAACCAGAGCCGAAAACAGTATAAGATATATTATCTAAACCATAAATAGGTTTTTTTTATCAATCATAGCCCTATCCTCAGACTCTTTATCTTCAGTTTGTTCAGGGACAGACTCACTAGAGACAACCCTAGGGTTATTAGGTAAAATTATGAACTCATGCATGCTTTTAGGAGAGCCGTCAGAAGAACACTTTTCCTTTTTAGGATAAATTTCATTACCCTCACCAACCATATTAGTCAAAGTTCGATGATGTACTTACTTTTTCTTTTCCCTTCGTCTTACTAGGTTGTCCTGCACTTGAACGCCTGTGTTTAGCCATCAGAGAAGGAACACCAACTTTACTCTTTGCAGTAGATAGGCCACGAACATGAAAACGAACACCATACTTGTTCATGGAAACCAGAGGAGGATCCTTTTCAACATCCTTTTTCTATTTTGCTTTCTCTTTGTAGCACACCATCTTTTCACCAGACGTTTGTGTGTCTGTTCTAGTATTGACCATAAGGGAAACAAATATACCAAGCACCAGTAAATAACTGCTTTGTGATGGTTGAATACAGAAGACAAACACAAAATTGAAAGAACTATCACGATCAGATCGAAAGTAATTCAAATTTGAAAGATAATTTGAAATCCAGGAACATTTAGACTTCTTCACCCAGTTACCAACCTTAATTGATATGATTTGATCATTTATTAACCACTTCACCTTCCACGCTTGATGAGCCACAAAAATTTGAACAACAACCCAATATTATAGTCGCTAATCCTTTAGAATGCACAGCCCAAAGGCAGTATTCAGAACCTTCGTGAAGATGTCAGCTAATTGTTATTTTGTGTTGACATGCACTAACAAAATCTTCTTACTTTCTACAAGATCATGAATGAAGCGATGTCTGATGTCCATATGTTTAGTTCGACTGTGTTGAACAGGATTCTTTAATATATCTATTGCACTCAAGTTGTTACAATAAAGAGTCATGACATCTTGTGAAACATCATACTCTTGTAACATGTATTTCATCCAAATCAATTGTGTACAACTACTCCTTGTAGCAATATATTTAGCCTTAGTTGTAGACAAGGAGACACTATTTTGCTTCTTGCTGAACCATGAGATTAGATTATTTCCAAGAAAAAAAAAACACCCTCCAGAAGTACTCTTTCTATCCTCTGAACTTCCAACTCAATCAACATCACAATAGCCAACCAGAGAGCTATTAGTGTCAAATGAGTATAGTAGACCATATCCACTTGTCCCATTTATGTACTTGATTATCCTTTTGGTGCTCAGTAAATGACCGTCTTTGGACATGATTGATACCGTGCACACATACCAACAGCAAAAGCTATATCTGGTCTACTAGCTGTTAAGTAGAGCAAGCTTCTAATAATGCTTCTATATAGACTCTCATCAATTGTGTTCCCACCAATGAAGAAAAGGGGAAGTATGAAGGTTTTATTGTGGGAAAAAAAATTTAAAATCATGTCTCCATCCAATAGTTTTTTTATGATAAATTGATTTTTTGTAAGTTTGCGGATGTTTTCAGGTATGATATGTTTTTAAAATGTTTTATGTAAGGGCCAGGTTTACGATAGAATCGAACAAAAGGGTTTTTTCTGAACTAAGGATCAGACCAACTATGTTCCAAAAATATTATGTTTTTAAAAGTTATGCACGAATGTTTGCTTGGACAGTTTTTAGTTTCAGTTTCAGTTTCCAATTACCAGTTTCCAGTTCAAGCATGAGATTTATGTTTTAAATTTAGTCACTCATTGGGCTACTAGCTCACCCCATTTTTTTTAAATGTGTTCCTTTCCAGGTAGCGGTCATGTCCCCAGAGGTTAACTGCGCTGCTGCTCTGCCACTTAAAGATTAATTGAAGGAAACTTAGGTGGATACTTTGTAAATATTTGTACACATGTCATGGATTATTGGAATAAAAGCACTTAGCTCCTTGCTAACAAAGAGGAAAATAAAGGTTGATAATAGGCCACCTTGCCTAATTCCCCTAGAAGCATGAATTCTTCTTCTTGGTCTGCCATTTGTGAAAATTAAGAATCTTAGATTATCTACACAATTCATTATCAAAGAGATCCACCTAGAGCCAAAGTTTTTGCCTTTCAAAACTTTCTTGAGGTAACCCCAATCCACTCTATCGAAATCTTTTCTAGATCAAGCTTTACAATCCACCATTTTTTCTTCTTGGAATGATAATCCTCCACAGCTTCATTAACAATAAGCACGGGGTCGAGGATTTTCCTTCCTCCTATAAAAGCATTTTTTGCGTAAGGGCAATTATACTAGGCATTATATTTTTTAGGCGCTTGGTTAACACTTTTGCAACTATCTTATATATAAGAGTGGTTAGGCTAATAGGCCTAAAATCCTTTACTAAACTAAAACAACGTCCTCATTTTTCTAAATCAAACATATGAAATTTTCTTTGATACAAGAGTTTAGCTTCCCATTTTCATAGAATTCCTAAAAAAGAATTAAGAAATTTCCACTAAATTTTCCCCAGAATTTGATTAGAAAAAAACTATGCTTTAAAACCATCTGACCTAAGAGTTTTATTCTTCCCCAATGACTTCTATGCACTTTTAATCTCAACTTGAGTGAGTCTAGCCATGAGCAATATATTTTGGTCTCTTGTTAGAATAAGCCACTACAAATTAAGGGGAATGGATTTTACTGCATTTGCCTCGTAATAGAGAGAGTTGTAGAAACCCAAGATGAGAGATTCAATTTCCCGAAAAGATCTAGTTCGATTTCCTTGATCATTTATCAACTCTAAAATCGGATTTTTTTTTTCTTTTTTGCTGCTAAGAAATGATGGAAGAACTTGGAATTCTTATCTCCCAAGTTTAACCAATTTAACTTATTCTTTTGCATTAAGTTCCTTTCCTCAATGTAGTATAAAGATAATAAATCTTGTTGTATTATTGCTAGCCTAATACATTCAGGTCCATTAGTAGTTTTGGACCAGATTCTATTAGCTTTATCTTCTTTGTTGGGCTTGTATACTCGTAATAATTTGCAGAAGAAGATTGGATCAAATGTTATTTGCCTTAAGCCCATTTGAGCGGGAAGAAGCTGAGTTGGAAGAATAGAATCTTCCTCCACTAAAACCATTACATATGCCATGTGTGCATTGGGTCTTTAAGCGTGTAAAATCACTTGAAATCTATTAGAAAATACATAAAGCAATTTGTATGAAGGATAATGACTCACTGAAGGGAATTTTGAGGGAGAATATAAACCAATTCATTCTCCTCTTCTTCTTCGAGTAACAAGCACTGTGAAATTCTTTTCAAGATTGTTATTCTTCATCTGGTGTTGTAGAAAAAAGAGAGTGAGTGATATACTCTATAATCTTTCATCTACAACCTCGATTCTTCTCTATATCTTTATTATGAAATCAGTAAAGGATATAAAAAAGGCCTTCTACAGTGGATGTAAATTCCTTTTTATGGGATTGAACCACTATAAATTTTGTGTGTTGAGTTATTTGCCCTTATTTCATCTTCTTGCTATTCATTTTCTTTTATCTCTATTTTCACCTAAAAGCTTATTAAGCTTAGAAAAGAGATAATAGTTTTGTCACAGCCCACCCCAGACTAACCTCCGAGCCTGGGAAAGGGCGTGATCGCAACAGTTATCAACCCTTTCGTTGACACTTACTGCCTAAAAACTCTTGCGGAAATAACTCGGATATCAGTGTACAAATTCAAAAATCAACTGATTAAGTAGGCCCATTTTATTACAAAAATATAACATTTATACAACTCCAAGACTTAATTTCAAGTTTACAACGACAATTGTAAAACCCTCCAGAAGTGTAACTATGGTACGTGGCAAACCTTGTCCTTAGCAGCACCCGGAACTCCTCACCTTTCGCCACCTAGGGGGGGTGTAAAACATAAAACATGATAAAATATGAGCTATAAAGCCCAGTGAGTGGTGCCTTTAGATAAACAAATAACTTTGTCAATAGAAATATACTTTTGGGAAAGCAATGCATAGTCAACAAGAACATTACCACAAGTTCAATATTATTTTCCAACCAAACTACTGGACAATCCCCAGCTCGACCGCTGGTTAAAACAATCAACCCCAGCTTGACCGTTGGTTATCACATAATAAAAACATCCCTAGTACTTTCACACATATACTAAGACAACAACAATTCCTGTGGAAACTTTCCCTGTACCCTACTATCCCGCCAATGTGCACATCGACTATTTTCCCGCTAGCTATGCTTAGGTAACTTGACTATATTTCTTGTTGGTCGTCACCGACTATTATTTTCTACCGACCGAAGTCGACTATATTTTCCCGTCAAGTACCCTTTTCAAGCATGCTAACTATATATCCCGGGTACAATTTCAGTTTCCAAAACAAACGTACAAGCAATATATCAACAAGTATAGTAATAAGATAAACATATATCCCCGATCATACCAATTTAACATTATCCCCTATATATATTTACCTATATATAGAAATTATATCAATAATACAACACACAATAACCCCTCACCTTGGTTGGTTAGGAACTTTCCTTTCCGAAGTTCCTTAGGTTTCCTTGGTTCCCTTTTGAACCCTAAATTCCATATTCAATTATCAGCTTATATTAATCATAGTTTCAGAACTTAGTTTAAGATAATTCCTTCTGAAAACATATTCTGAATGTCTCAGGAAGCTTACCATAAAATCTTAGCTTAGAACTCCTCGCGGTTTAGCCGAAATCTTCAAAACATCAATACTGGCCCAGCTTACTCGACAGCCTGACCCTTCTGGCTTTGAAATCACATCAAACGCATGAGTATTCTGGGAGAACTCCTCGTTCAAAATTGATGCTACTTCCTGTCTTTTCTGCTCGACAGCATCTCCCCTCTTGGAACTTCTTGACCAACGCATGATCTTGCTACCAACGCATGGTCTTCTCCCAATTAGTCCTCACACACTCTTCTTTATGTCCTTTGAATAGAATTTATGTTTTCATTTGAAATCCTTGGCCCTATTTATAGGCGTCCAAGATTGCTCCACGGCCGACACCTCCTATTTGGCTGCATGTCCAAGTGTTTTTTCTTCACACCATCAATGCATTCTTACATCAGCGTAAGCCAAAGTGTCTTCTTCTCCTTTCATCAATGCATAGCCTTCATCCTTTACATGTTTTCTTATGCATCCACCTAATTTGCTTAAGGTTTAAGAATTCCTCCTAACAAGCCACATGTTCGGATGACATACTTCATATGAGTTCATCCTTCTTATGCATCCACAAACCCTTGGATGTTCAATGCATAGTTGGCCATCAACGCATAGTAGGCCATCAACACATAGAAACCCTTGGTTCCCCTTGGTTTTCAACACAGCACCATCGCAACCCAACTCACTCAGTCATCGCAAACCTTAACCAATGCAAGGGCCAACCACCATATGTCCAACCTAGCCCATCGCATGGCCTTTGTCCAACACATCCATCGTGCAAGCCATCGTCAACCTCCAACGCATAGCAAGGTCGCACGGCCTCGACATATAGGATGGTTTCTTAGCATCAATTGCATAGCTCGCTCGTCATCAACGCATCGCTCGCATGAGTCACTTGGCATGGGCAATTGGCCGGCAACTTGGCATCGACGCATCACTTGGCATGGTAGCTTGGCATCAATGCATCGCTTGGCACGGCAGCTTAGCATCGCTTGTAGGGCTCGCTCGGTGGTTCTGTCTCTTATACACATCTAGATGTGTATAAGAGACAGCCTTAGCATCGCTTGTAGGGCTCGCTCGGTCGCTCGATGCATGGGTGCTAGCATCGACGCATGGGCTCGCTCAGCATGGGCGCTTAGCATCACTCGCAGGGCTCGCTCAGCCGCTCGACACATGGGCGTTGTGCATCAACGCATGCCACCCTCCAGTGCATGCCCTACCCGCATCCTCGCTTACCCTTGCGTTCATATGCCTTATGCACAGCCAACCCTCGTGCCATCCAACCTTCCAACGCATCACTTTTAACTTTCTTCCTTCAGTCGTATAGACGCATACCACCCTTCCAATGCATCCCTCACATCCAACTCATCCATCATCCAACACATCCAACGTATCCATCAATTAGTTTATGCTTAGCCAATTTTCCCAAGTTTTTCCCCAAAAGTCAAGCTTCCAGATTCACACTTTTTCTTCTCCCTTTGCCCAAGTAATCTCTCCAAGATCTTATGGCCAACGCATAGTAATGCCTAGTCCAACACTTAGTCAATTTTTCATCAATTTAAGCTTAACTCAAAACTACTCAAGGAAAATCTATTTAACACTTAGAAATTTCCTCCTCTTCAACATAGGATTTAACTTTCACTTAGTTAATTTCCACCTGCTTAAGTAAGGAAAATGAAAATTTGGGTTTCACAAGTTTGGTATTAGAGCCCTATGTATTTAGACGCCTGGATTGAAGTCGAAACTGGAGTCCATGACCACGAAGTTTCAGATCGATCGTTTTTTATGGAAAGCCCTTATATGCATGAATAAGTTTGATGCATGCATAAATATAACTCTTATATTATATGATGCATGGGCATGCTCTCAAGTAATTTAATCATGCAAACTACTATATCATAACTCTTACAATATAGAGATGATGCATGACCAATGTATAACCTAAGGTGGGATTTCAACTATATGACATATAATAAAGCATACATCTCATGTACATTCACAAAATTAATTGACCGGGATGATTAGCCTAAAAAACCGAAAATAAATTCTATCTATTACATAAAACTATCGAGCAAACTGGTTCACACGCGAACCGGGTCTTGGACTGCTCGGACGAAGACTTCTTCCTGATCGTTTAGTAAATTGGGCGAGTAACTACGATAGCTTAGCTACGATCAAGTACCTTTGACTATGCCATGAAACATGAAAACTACTCGATCGTTTAGCACACTAAATTTAAACAGCGCAAGTCTAAACAATCGTCTAGACGACTACTATACTATAAGGCATGATCATCTAGATAATAGAATAACAAGTGCTCGATAACATCTACCCTGCGATCGTGTAGTCAGTGACTATATGATGAAGCATGCTGACCTACATAATCGTTTAGTACGCATGTGTCTACCTTGCTACCGAGTATCCCATACTCAACGATCACTTACCCCATCGTTTACACAATCTGACCAATGTTTGGTCTTCTTCTTCCTCGAAGTAAAATGCATCACCATACCTCGAAGCTTCATCACGAGCGACTCAAACTGATTTAAACGCTTTGAATTACAGACTCGATAGCAAGTTAATATGCTAAAAAACACAAGGGCCCTTACAATTAACTTTGAAAATGTAAAAGAATTCAACAACCAGAGGAAATCGTCCCAGAAGCTCCATTAATCCACACCCATAAACATATTTAACACTTAAACAGAATGCATACATGCTTTACCCACCAATAGTGTAAAAGCAATTCTATACATTAATGGATTTGGAATATCAGAACCTGGCTCTGATACCAATTGAAAGAACTCTTATCAAAGAGAACCCATAAGTGGAAGCACGATCGATCCAAATCCATTGTGACAGAATTAAAGGCATTCACAAACAAACATAACAGTTATGCAACATTGAACAAATTACAGCATGCTTTAGAAATTAAAAAAAAAAAAAAAAGAACAAGAGACATACCTTTGAAGAACTTTTCTTCTACGGATCTCTCGCAGTCGTGAAGAACTTGGATAACATTATCTCGCTCTCGCCCATATCACCAACCCAATCGTCTGGTCAATTTCTCGTTGTCGCTTAGATCACGAATAAACTTCTCCACGAACAAACACCCTCTTAGACACCACCACTCGGTGACCTTAGTATTTTCGGAATGAGAATCTAGGAGGTGTGGGCTCTGTTGGATTTGGTAGAAGGATGGAGGAAACAACGATCGAACTATACGACCAAACAAGTGGGAGAAGGAACTGTTTATCGCGTAGACTTGTATGCTTGATCGTAGTAAAACTCATCAGGTACACGATCGTTTAGAAAAACAGGCTTGATCGTTTAGAGAATCTCACTAGGCTAGTAAATTAATTTACACGATCGTTTAGTCAAAGGTGTTTTACACGATCATTTAGGCTCTCACTTAGAAGGCTATCACATAGTCTCTAATCCACTAAAATGAAAACATTTTTCATTTTATCCTTCAGTTATGAAAACTGATCATAACCTCCCACTTTCATGCATAGTTAAAGGAGAAAACTACTCACAATTATTATATAATTTTTTTAATTATAAATAAATATAATAACTAACTTATCATATTATATTTATAACTTATAGTTTTAATATCACATCATATATAACATTTAAACCATATTTCCTTTCTCCTTTATTCAATATAAATCATATTTATATCAAATTCCTCCAATTAATTTATCTCATACATCATATCAACTACATCACATATAATTGAACCAGATTAATTATATCATATATAATCAAACTCCCTCTTGTCAATTTGAACACTTCAAACTAACCCAAAAACTGATTCTCGACTTGAATCCATTGAGCTACCAAAGGGACCTTATGGACCTGTAGCTTAAAGCTCCAACGGTACGTGAATAGCTGACTAAACTCTTTAATCACGAGATCCACCATCCATTAACTTTCGGGCACTCCCCTAAAGACCGACAGCTGTACTCTTCTCACCACATATATATTTCTGTGTCCATCGGATATAACCATTCAACAGTATGGCTTTGAACAGAATATTGACGAGCCTTGTGTTTACAAGAAGATCATCAATTCTACAATAGCATTCTTAGTTTTATATGTTGACGATATTCTACTCATTGGAAATGAAGTAGGTTACCTAACTGACATCAAGAAATGGCTAGAAATGCAGTTCCAAATGAAAGATTTAGGAAATGCGCAGTATGTTCTCGGGATTCAAGATTTATGATCGCAGTATGTCTGGGAACTGCAAGAAACAAGGAACACTAGCCATGTCTCAAGCAACTATATAGACAAAATATTGTCTAGGTATAGAGATGCAGAATTCCAAAAGAGGTCTGTTACCTTACAGATATGGAATTCATTTGTCAAAGGATCAATGTCCTAAGACACCTCAAGAGGTTGAGGATATGAGACGCATTCCCTATGCTTCCGCAGTAGGGAGCTTGATGTATGCAATATTATGTACTGGACCTGACATATGCTATGCAGTAGGGATAGTCAATAGGTATCAGTCCAATCTTAGATATGATCATTTGGACTGCCATTAAGAATATCCTCAAGTATATTAGGAGAACGAGGAACTACATGCCATGTATGGTACTGAGGATTTGATTCTTACTAGATACATTGACTCTTATTTTCAAACCGATAAAGATACAAGAAAATCTACATCGGGATCACTGTTCATTTTGAATTGAGGAGCAATAGTGTGGAAAAGTGTGAAGCAAAACTGTATTGCAGACTCCACAATGGAAGCTGAATACATAGCTGTGTGTGAAGCAACAAAGGAAGTAGTATGGTTGAGGAAATTCTTGACAGATTTGGAAGTCGTTCCAAATATGCATCTGCCTATCACCCTATATTATGATAATAATGGTGGCAGTTTGCAAATTCAAGAGAACCAAGAAGCCACACGGCAAGCATATTGAGCACAAATACCATCTGATCCGATAGATTATACATCGTGGAGACATTGTAGTAACCCAGATATCTTCTGAGCAAAACATTGCTGATCCTTTTTACAAAGGCCCTCACGGCTAAAGTGTCTGAAGGTCACCTACAAAGTCTAGGTCTACGAAGTTTGTAAACTAGGACAAGTGGAAGAACTTTTGGGTATAGCCCTAGTTTATTTATATCATATGTTTAATTGTACTCATATGTTTCTCACTTAAATTCAACATTGTGATGCTCCACTAGAAGTTTTAGTCCAAGTGGGAGTTGTTTGAATTTTATGTCTTAAACTCCGTAGTTTGTAAATTAATAAACATATTCTGTTTTGTTTTTCGATAAAGTTGTTATTAAAATTGTAATCTTGAATCCAATAAACTAAGGTCCTGAGGCTATTTAATGTAGTTTGAACTTTATGTAGTGACATAAATGTGGATTAAGTTCAAATATAGCCAAATGGTTTATAGTGTATGAATAAGGTTGGGGCGCCTTATTCTGGGGACACTATGGATGCAACCCACTTTGTAGTTAATACAAACGATGTGATCCTGAATCGTTCATATAGAGATATGTGAGTAGGGGCATCCTATGCATGAGTTTGCATAAGACTGAACCATGAAATAGTCACTTTTACGTTCTAAATACCGTTGTATGTACAAACCTGACTATTTCGTTAATTGATGACCTAGGTAACTTAATCTTAATCCTGAGCTAACTATGAACTCCTGTTCACTCGGAATTATCCTTCAATCTACAAGGTGAGGGCAGCTCATCATCGCTAGCCAATAAGCCTCCCATTTCAGGGGTATAGATCAGGTGGATAGCTGGAAACTATGGGTACAAGATGGAATTCATTCCTACCTGTTATAGGGATAGTAGATAGGCCGTTCCCTTTAGTACTGAATCTAGGTCTTGAACAAGGGGCCCCACTCTCTCCTTGGCTCGAGAGGGTTCGGTTTATAGGTTAGATCTTAAACCAATTGTTCATTAGAGGATCAGTGGAACTTAAGGAACAAGATGTAGTCGTGGGGGTAAAACGGTTTTTATAACCCAGCCGAGATTACGAACAACCTGTGAAGGATTAGCTTACTAGTCATGGTTATATCAAATGGACACAAATATATCTATAGTGAAGGGAGCGCAACTACGGGACTATAGTGGAATAACCCGTTAGTTAATGAATGTTGATTAGCTCCGTCTAAAGAGTTTAGCTAGCTAATCTTGGATCATTGGAGCCCATGATCTGTAGGTCCATTAGGTTCCCCTACTAGCTCATATGGAATAAACTTAGAACAGTATGATAGAATAATTCGAATTGTTCAAATTAGGTGAAGAGAGAGAAACCGACAAGTATATGTGATATAGTGATCGGGGTTTTCAGTTTAAAGATACAGCTTTAATATTTAAATGTGATTTAAATATCAAGAATATGAATACGTTCATATTCGGAAGCTCGGAAATAATAGAAATGGTCAAAGATGTAAAAAGTCAAAGAGATGACTTTTGACTTTGAAAAGTCAAACTTTGATCGACCTTATATTCAAATGTGATTTGAATTTTGAGAAAATGAATGCAGATTCATGCTTGGGAGGTCAAAATTAGTCAACACGAAAAAAAAACATAAAAAGTCAAAATGTTGACTTTTTGGTCAAAGTTTGACTTTGACAAAAGGACTATTTTGCTGTTTGACTAAAGTTAGTGGGAAAATCCAAACTTTTGTTGGATAATTCCACTAACAAAATAGTGGGCTAGGTGTTGGCTTATAGTGGAGACATTAAGCTCACTTAGATAGTGGATTCTAGATGTTGGGTTTTTTTGGATTTGTTTCATGCAATTGTTGCATGGCTTTTTTCTATAAATTGGACTTTCAATGATGAAAATGGTGCGAGCTTGGCCAAGAGAGAAACTGATAGTCTCTAGATATTTGTTTTAACTACAGTGTAATTACGAATATTTCTCAATTGCAATGTCAGAGGATAGTTTAGACTTTTATAAATTTACTTATTTTTTATTTTTAATTCGTTTGGTCATTTTTACGAATAAAATATTGATTTGTTATTTTGTTAGTCTTGAAATAAAAAAGTGCCTACTTCGAGGATGCAATGAACTTCCCCCAACCGCTGAACCAAGTTCATACAGTGTGATAAATATAATAAAGTTTAAAACACACTAAAATATTTTTATATATATTGAATTAAAAACAACAACATACATATGTAGAGTGTTACCATTTAGTGTAGGCATGTGTGAGATGGTTGACAGAACCTCACTGACAGATCGTTTAGTCTGCACTTCGAAATTCATTTTAGTCAAAACTTCTTCTTCAAAAAGGGATAAAATTTATAAGGCGGATAAGGAAATCTACTCCAACCAATCCTAAGCACCACGAGAGGATAGCGTTGTAAAATTTCTCCATGTTTCTTGGACTAGGGCCATTAAGACTTTGCACGCCTTGTTTTTAAAGAATGACTAAAAAAAAAAATTATAAAAATATTAATTAAAATTCAACTCTCAAACTTATATAATTGTAAAAAGTAGAACCATTTTGTATAAGTTTAAAGGTTTAATTTTCATCATTTAGGGTTTAATTTCTCTATTATAAGTTTAAGGGTCCAATTTTTACAAAGTTTTTAAGATCCAATTTTTACAATTATAAATTCGATGGTATAATAGCAACTACCGCCATACTTTTGGATTATTTTCACCATTTGCCTAACAAAAATGTGCCTACCCTCGTCTCTACTAGCTCTCTAGTTCTAATAGTTTCTCTAGTGGTGGGCCATGGGATGGATTTTGGATGGGAGATTCTATAGAAAAAAACATCTTAAAATAATATATATCAATTCTAATTTAAGAGGATTTGATAGTAAATATCATAATCTAAGTATAAATGCAACACAATAATTTCATACACCTTCCTTACAATCCAATCGAGATTTCCTCCTCTTTAAAAAACCAAAATATCAATTATCAATCTCAATCGACATCTTCTCAACAACACTTATAACTTGAGAATTTCTCATTGTTGTGCATTTTTTTTTTTTAAATTATTCCTTATGACTTTCCATATTCTTTTCACGTCGATTGGTACATACATTGGTTAAAATATAGGAGCAATTGTAAATATAACAATCATACTCAATATATATATAGATATAAAACAATGCAAAAGAATTTACAAATATAGTAAAATTAAAATTCAGTTCTTAATGATAGACGATATCACTAATAGGAGTCCATCAATAGAGTCTATCACCGATAGATTTTGCTATATTTGTAATTATTTGAAATGTTGCTGCACCAAAGTCCTATTCATTACAATTATACACGAAATTATATTGGGTCAAGGCCCACAATGATGGGGATTGCTATCGTTGGACTTTCCTTAGAGAAAGTAAACTATTGTGCACCACAAATGGAGAAGTGATACGTCATCGAGTTCATAAAAACCATGGGTGGAATAATTATGGAGATGAAAGACAATTTTACAGTGACATGGAAAGAAGATGAAGATGAAGGGTGGGTTGAAGATCATGGCCATAGTTTCAATGGCTATGGTGCATCAGCTGTACATGTGTGAATCAAGCAACTCCCTCCACCCTCTCATCCTCATCCCCGGAGCTGGAGGGAACCAATTGGAAGCTCGCCTCACCAGAGACTACAAATCCTCCACCTTATTTTGCAGCCGATGGAATCCAATCATGAAGGACTCACAAGGTTGGTTCAGGCTCTGGTTCAGCCCCACTGTTCTGTTGGCTCCTTACACAGATTGCTTTGCTCGGCGAATGACCCTTCATTATGACAAAGATTTGGATGATTACAGAAATGAAATTGGCGTTCAAACAAGAGTCGATCAGTTTGGATCAGTCCAGTCTCTTCTCTACCTCGATCCCAATCTCAAGTAAGTTTCTTTCTAATCTATGAGCACAAACACAAACACAAATACAAGATACGATTAGGTACAACGATGCGTCAATTTCTAAAACAAATCAGAATACAGACACAATATGATAAAAAAATCTAGATATATATAAATTCAACTTAAAGATATTTGATGCAATCCATTCGAAAGCATAAAATATTAAGTTAATGGCAATAATACAAAGTACAATACAAACACCGAAATACAATACATATGGCAGCAAAATAGAATGGTTAATAGAAAACAATACAAAAGGTTGGTGGCACATTGGAGTTAGATCAATTAGGTTTGAAGAAAATTAGAAGGGAATGGATGAAGATAAATGAAGAACTTTTAGTTTTAGGCTGGCGCAATAAGCTTTTTTAATAGGTTGCTGAGTTCTGGTGAGGACATGCATATCCAATAATTAAAAAGAAAAAAAATGTATATCAAATACGTATCTAGGAAGTAATATCATAAACTTATTCTCTACCTCACATTTCTAATATTACCATTTGTGTGGGAAAAGGTGGATTATGTGTGTTTTGAAAGATTCCAGCTACTTGTGGTTAGTTGCCTTTGTTCTTTTGGCAGGAAGATCACAGCATATATGGCCCCGCTGGTGGATTCTTTAGAAGCAATTGGGTATGTTAGAGACAAGACCTTGTTTGGAGCACCCTATGATTTTCGATATGGTTTGGCTCCAGAAGGCCATCCCTGCGAAGTGGGTTCCAAGTTCCTTAAGGATCTAAAAGAATTAGTGGAGAAAGCAAGCAATTCAAATGGAGGAAAATCAGTAATACTCATGACTCATAGCCTAGGGGGACTCTTCGCCCTCCAATTTCTCAATCGAAACTCACCCACTTGGCGTAGGCATTTCATCAAACACCTTGTGGCCTTGTCTACACCATGGGGTGGATCAGTGGAGGGGATGCGCACATTCGCATCAGGGAACACCCTCGGCGTCCCATTAGTGAATCCATTGCGCGTTAGAACAGAGCAACGGAGTTCTGAGAGCAATCTATGGCTATTACCCAACCCCACAATCTACGAACACAATACCCCGATAGTGATTACTCAGAATTCTAATTACACAGTGGATGAAATACCTCGTTTTCTCAAGGATATTGGATTTGAGGAAGGCATTTATCCCTACGAATCTCGGATTTTGCCTCTCATGGAACAATTTCAAGCACCTGGTGTGGATTTAACTTGTGTAATTGGAGGGGGTGTGAAAACGCCGGAGACTCTGTTATACGGTGAAAAGGGGTTCGATGAACAGCCGGAAATGGGATATGGAGATGGAGATGGGACGGTGAATATGGTGAGCTTGCGGGCACTTGAGAAATTATGGGCGGAGGAGAAGAATCAAACGCTCGAAACGATTGAACTTTCTGGCGTTTCTCATAAATCCATTTTGGAAAACAGAGATGCTTTGGATGTAATAATTAGAGAGATTTCTCGCATAAATTCTATGGCCTATCGGCTGCGGGCCTGCGGCCATACACATGTTGAGGCTTGAGATTTGAAAATCTATACAAACAAACATTTTTCTTTTTAATTTAAAAAATAACATAAAATAAGCCTATTTTGTTAAATTATATTTTATCCCATTCTATTCTTTATACAACAATTTAGGGATGGAATATTTGAATTTCCGACCACTATATTATTACTACATACATTAAAACATAGTTCTCGTAAATTAGAGTATAAATTTAGTTTTTGACTTTTGTGTATATGTAAAATACTAATATCTTGAAACCAAATTAAGGAGCATATGACATTAGGCAAAATCATAATCAACTTTCATTATCGACCTACTTATTTTCATGGTAGCTTAATAACAATCTAATGCCATAAGTTTAGTTAAATTACAATCTTTTTAATTGAACATCTAATTTAACATGCATCGATGATCAATCAATGTAAAAGAAGCACTATAATATTGAAAAATCATCAATTCCACGATAACCATACAAACATTAAGAATTAACTTAAATTCATAAATAAACTCATCAATAACTAATAAGCTTAGCCACTCATTATTGTAGTTTAACAAGCATAAAGAGAAAAGAAAGTGAAAAGACAAAGGAAAAATTTAATGTTGAAGCAATTCTCCATCGTCAAAAAACACTAACCAAGCCTGAATTCACACCTCGGGGCCACGGCACCACCCTGAATCACCCTCTCGAGTCAGAGCACCGTGACCCCCGGTTGGGCTTTTCTTTTGCCTTATTTTCTTCCTACTTTGAAGAATTAACCCCTTCTTGATTTTATTGGGCAAAAAATTGATATTTTTTCACTTCGTAGACCCTTAATCCTCGTTCTCTTGCTTAAATTCTACGTTTACTAGCAAACGACATCAAAACTAATAATATTCAGTAAAAAAACCCTAAATAAAAAGTAAAGAAAGTACTTTCCGAATGCTTTTCAACTTTATAACTTGTTCTCGAGGATGATTTATCTCAAGGATTTCGCGGTTTATTCTCGAGATTGATTTGTCTCGAGAACCTTACAAATTGTTGTCGAGGTTGATTTATCTTTAGAATTTTGCAACTTGTTGTTGAGGTTAAATTGTCTTGTGGACTTTGTAACTTCTTGTTGAGGTTTGTTTGTTTCGAGGACTTTGCAACTATTTCTCAAGAATTTGGAAAGTATCCTGCTTTCTATATTCTTTCTAGATTTTTTCTAGAGACTTCTGCCTTGGATCGCTTATGGGGTTTTTTACTCCAAGAACTTTTAGAAGTTTTATGATCTTTTTAAAGTCTTTTGGGGCTTAGTCTTTAGATTTTCAGGAGAGCAAAAAGTTGATCTTTGAAGCTTTAGTTGATCTTTGGAGCTTCGATTTTAGGAGCTCGAGAGCTTCGGTCTTTCAAATTAGAAAGTTTCACAGCTTTGGTTTTTAACGCTTCAATCTTTAGAAGCTTTAGAGCTTCGGAGCTTTAATCTTCAATTCTTCCAACTTCTTCGAATGAGGGTAAGACCTATATTTATAGAGGTTTTTATGGCCCTCGCATAAGCTTGGGCCCATCTGCTTTTGAGCCCAAATTGGGCTTAGATTTGGACTTGGACCCAATATCTTCTTTGGCCCAAAGTTCCTTATGGGCTTTAAATTGGATTGGACTTTGAACCCGAGCAATATTAATTACTTGACCTGTTGCAATTTATTATTTCAGGTCTAATCATATCTCTAGCCAAATTTATTGAGCGTGGTCCAAACTTAATTGAATTCAACAAGCATATCATTATGATTAGATGACCAGAAAGGAGACTCATGACATTTTTTTAGTTTTTTATTTATTTGTCTCTAAATTTTAATTTAGGGGCACAATAATTTTTTATTGGCCCTAAATTCAGTAAAATGAACTTTCATTGTGATAATGTGGCAACTTGTGACTATCGAAAATCTCTCATTTAACACAAGGTTCTATTAAACACCATCAATTCAATTAATGAAAGCTAATGGGTATATATTACACAAAAGGTTAAAATATCATATTAAATAAAGTTCAAAACATTTAGAAATATGTCATGTTATAATTCAATTCAATTTTTAAAAAATTAAAATATTTATTATGTAATATATTATAAATTAGGTTAAGTTCTAAATTCAGTCCCTATAATTTGGATAAAGTTAAAAGTTAGTCTATGTGGTTTTAAAATTTAGATTTTAGTTCATATGGTTTAATATAACTTCATATATAGTCTCTATAGTTTGTTAAATCCTTTTAAATCCCTACCATAGGACTATTTATGAAGCTTTTATCAAATCATAAGGGGTAAATTCTAATTAATCATAGGACCTAAATTCTAACTTCTTCTAAACTATAGAGATAAAACATTCTCAATTTATCCTATAAATTATATATTATTGCAAAATAATATTTTTATAATTTTTTTTAACATAAACTATGTTCATAAATAAATTATTAATAGTTTATTATCAACTAATATTTAGTGGGTAACTACAACTAGTTTGCAATTGTTTAATTAGAATCCAATTTCTTAATTCTGCTACAAACACATATCTGAAAACATGAAATATAACTCTGTTTTCATTAACTCATTGTTTTCAAATTCTCTACCAAGCAGACCCTTAATTTATTATTTTTTTTTTATTGAAATCGACTCCCAAGTCCCTTGTTAATGCTATTCATGCTAACAACTTATATGATTCTCCTCGTGGCATTATTTTGGAAGAGATTAGATGGTGGATGGTTAAAACTCCTGTTCGTTGGTTTAAATTTATTCCTAGGAATATAACTGTATGGCTCATATGTTAGCAAGGTGCGCTTTGTCACATGTAAAGGGTGTTGATAACTTGTGGTAGTGAGTTATTTTGGCACCTAAAATTGGACTAATATTAACCTCAATGCATTAGAAAAAATCAAAGTTGTAAACAATTCTTGTAGCAATACTATATAAAGACCATGCATCAAAATTCTGCTGCAGCATTATGCTACAGCACCAATAAGATTTTGTTCTTATTTTCTTCTCTTCTTTTCCATAGTGTTTGATATTTATGTAAATCTTACTAAAATTAGGAAAACCATTTCACTTTTATCTCATGGTTACCATGAATCTAATAACCACTCACTCAATTGGTTATTAAAGAAAAAAGAATTAATTATCCAATAATTAATATTATTATAAATATAAATGATAACCAACTTATCATACTATATTTATAACCTATAGTTTTAATATTTCATCTCATGAAACATATAAACCAGTTCTTTTTCTATTCCATGGTACTTAATGTAAATCTCATTTACATCAATCCTCCACTAGATGTATCTCATACATCATAACAATTATATCATATATAATCAAAATACCTCTTGTTGATTTGAACATTTCAAATCAACACCAAGAACTGATCGTCAACTGAATCCATTGAGCTACTAAGGGGACCTTATGGACCTGTAGCTCGAAGCTTCAACAGTACGTGAATAACTGACTAAACTCTTTAGTCACGGGATCCACCATCCTTAACTGTCAGGCACTCCACTAAAGACCGACAGCTGAACTCTCCTTATCACAAATATATTATGTGTCCATCTTAACCAATCAGCAGTGCGACAACCCTTCACAGATCGCTCGTAAGTACAGCTGGGCTAATAACTGTTATGCCCCTGTAATTACATCTGTCTCCTTACGTACCATTGATCCCTCTAATGAACATAAGTCATAGTCCTACTATGAGTGAGTCTTCTCTTCCAAAGAGAAGCTGTGGCCACTATGTTCAAGTCCCGGAATCAGCTTTTAAGGGAGCAATCTCTCTACTTATCCCTGCTTCAGGAAAGGAGTGAATTCCATCTTGTGGATTAAGTCTCCAACTCCCAGATCAGACAAGTCCCCAAAAAGGTAGGCATGTTGAGTTGGCAATCTGGCCACTGATAACTTGTAGAAATACAAGTTATTTATCCTGCCTTATTTAGATATTGCGGCCAAAAGAGAAGGAATATGCGTCGATTGTATGAAAAGTAGCTCAAAAATACAATAATTAAGAATTATCGCAATTACACCCACTAACATCATCAAGATGGTAGAAGTGGATATTTTTACTCTGTTTTGCAGGAAACCAAGTCACCGCTTGCTATCAAGGCTCAACGAGAAACTGATCAACGTATCTCTGTCACATTGCATCCGTCAATCAACAATGAAAAGACGATTAACGCAATGACGGCGCAATGCGATAGTCGATCCAGATCTGAATTTCAACCGCATACGGTAATAAAAACAACACCGTATGCGAGCAACCGATCGAAATATGCAGCTGAGCAATGCAAATGCGGAGGATTGTGACACATGTACAACTAACCGTTGTGCATATTTGACGATCTGATTACATAACAGAAGGAATATTTATTCCTCCATCTTCGAAATTTCCATAACAAGAAGTGAGGTGCACAAGCCAAGAGTCAAAGCTTTTCATCTATAAATACCCCCATAGAATTCAGAGAAGATATATTGGATACGGGTATAACTAATACAAGGGTTAATTAATGCTGGATTATTGAGAGAAAGACTGAGCTGAGTACTGATCGGAAGAAATCCGGGAAGAGAAGAGACAAGGCCGAGAGGTGAGTCTCAGTGCGAATCCGCCAGATCCCGATCTTGAAGCTCTGTGCCTAGATCCCTGCTACCGGTTGAGCAAGCCTGAGAGGGAAGCTCATCCATCCGTTCACTCCATCCACGCCGGCAAGCAAATCTCCATCCAGATCGGTGCTAAGACGTTGGCGCTTATTTGTATTTGTTTCTAACTCTATTTCATCAAGTGTATTTCATCTTCTTAATCTCTTCATTCACAAATCATGTATCAGATGCTAAATAGTCTTATTGAATGTCTCGATCATTTCCATTCCCACTCCCCTGTCTATTTTTGTTCCTCAATCAATCGTTTTCTCCATGAAGTTTTCTTAATACCTTGGTAATTAATATGGATTAAACGAGTAACTTAATCTGTGCTAAAGAGATAAATGCGTTTAGCTAAGGCATGTTAGACGGTATCTTCACCTGTGAGAGCAGAAGTGAAGATGTCATTCTGATCTGTCGAGAAAAGGTTAGAAGAATGCGTTAACTAAAGCGAGTAGTGCTTCTAGAGATGGAAGCAACCTTGCGTTCATTACGTTCATCCCTGTTTCACCCTAGAGATATGGGAATGTGGCCGATCATCGAGAGGTGTACGCTTAGGGAAAAGTAGAATAGTACTTATATCTATAACGCAATTAAGGAATTTGCGCTGTTTATATTAGTTATCTTTTCTGTTTCTGCTTCGTACATAAGACTTATCACCGCATTACATGATCTTTGCATAATCTTCACAGCCAGCCTTGACCTCAGTATCTTGTATCATGAAACATGTATCTTGTATCATCTTAGCTTATATTTACTTGAACGCAATTTATGTTATTATCGCATTTTTACCGCTTTACTTTACTTTATCGCATGTTTAATTTCTTATACACAAATTATTTTATAAATTGAAAAACCTCTGGTCGCATATATCAAAAACATAACGCAATAACCTAAAACAGTCCCTGTGTTCGACCTCGGATTACACCGAGAAACTTACGTGAAATTATACTTGGTTTCAACGTAAGGAAACTTGTGACAACGCACAACATACTACAAGAACATTCGTTAATAATGCACATCTAGAAGTAGTATCACATATCATCGCATAAAATCTATGTCATCAAGTTGATGGTATGGACTTGCATTATAGTACAAAACCTGCGTTTACAAGTTTATGGCACCGTTACCGGGGATTGGTTAATGGTTATTGTTTGAATATGTTTGTGGTATTTTGCAGGACAGATATCTTTGTACTGGTTGTTCAACGCAAAGAGTAGTCTGATGGCTTATGAATGCTGGAGTGATCCAGAAATTCTAAGTGGACCCAGAGATCAAGTGTATTATTCGCACAAGAGTTCATCAGGGTCGAATTAAGTGGTGAAGAAGCATGGCTAATAATAACGAGGCTCCCGTAGGGAATCAAAGGGAAAATGGGCCAGCGCAAGGCTTCATATTTCTTGATGCTGATCATGACGTCCCAATGAGAGACTATGAGGCACCGGATTTCTATATATTCTCACCACAAGACAAACGGTTGAGGAGAATGTAAGCGTTGAAATAAAACCAATTATGCTGCAGATGATTCAGAATATGGGTCAATTTAGAGGATTACAAGGAGAAGACCCACATGCGTATTTGACGAATTTTGTAGACATGTGCAGCGCATTCTCCATGCATGATGTGACTCAAGAAAGACTTAAGTTATATCTTTTCCCGTATACACTGCGGGATGAAGCAAAGAGGTTGGCTCAGTCATTAGAGCCAAATGAGATTAAAGCATGGGAACAGTTGGTTGATAGGTTCATGAACAGATTCTTCCCTCCAACTGTCAACGGAAGGAGACGGAGGGATGTGATGAATTTTGAGCAAAAGGGTTATGAAACCTTAAGCACCGCATGGGTGCGATTCCGATAGTTAGTGAAGAGTTGTCCGCATATCGGGATTCTCGATAATATTCTGATGAAAACCTTTTACAATGGCTTAGACCAATCAACGCAAGCAGTTATCGATGCCTCCGCAGAAGGAGGATTAATGAACAGATCATATACGGAAGCAAAGAATATCTTGGATCGCATCTCGCGACATTCTGATGAATGGATTGATATCGGGCTTAAGGTAAGAGGTCTAGAGCAAGAAATAGTAGAAAGTGTCGATGTGTCAACTAATACAATGAGCGCACTGGTCGATCAAATGACCACTGTGACCTCACTCCTCCAAACGGTGGCTAACCAATAGAGAACTCTTTCTCAAG
>NC_052352.1:61314456-61323541 GCF_009727055.1 Benincasa hispida | reverse complement strand
ATCAGTCGCATAGGTTGATGCAGTGATCACATGGCAGCGATGAATTGCGTTCCAATTGGAGAGGGACATCCCATTTAAAAGTCTACCCCATGAATCAACAACCCATATAGTCTGTCTACGATGAATCGGGTGCAACAATCTACAACCCTGGTTGTGTGGATATCTACCAACTCAATTTTAGGACGGAATCCATACCAGGAGCCATAGTTTCTATCAAAACAGTTATCACGGGATAGAAGCAACCTCCGGTTTCATTACTCCAGACTGTAACCCAGGTAATTCTCAGATACCACTCTTGTATACACCTCCACACCTTTTTATTTATTTTATTATTTTTATATAAAACTTTTCCTTCTTTTCAGTTATTTGTCCTTAGTTGAAGGGCGGTTTTGGAATTCCGAATTTAAAGTGTGATGAATTGCGAGGATTAAGTGTTGTCATGGAATTTATTCACAAACTTTTCAATTTTTCAAATGCAATTTTTAATAAAAAGTTGAATGGCATGGTGAATTAATTATGTTTGGAAAAAGGACCAAGGACCTTAAATAGTTGCTAAAGAGTAGAGTTAAAGAAAGGATTAATAAAAAACACCGATATATCTATTTTCCTTTTATTATCCTATTATCTATTTTTTATTATTTACGCCCCTCACGTCCGCCGCCAGTCACGAATCACAGCTGCTCAGATCGAACGCTGAATGTCCGCCGCCAGCCACGAATCCCAGCCACTCGCATCCCTTTCTCTCTCGGCGACCCAAACCCCGCGACCTCTCCCTTCTCAGTCGTGTGTCCATGCCTCGCCTCGCCACTAGCCCTTCGCACTGGGGCTTCGCACGCCTCTGCTCACGCCATGACGGTCGTCGTCGACTCTCAGCCATCTGCGGGTGCCAGGTCAAAGATCGTGGGTTCGACGTCGTTGCTGATTCGTCTTGTCGTCCGACGTCGCTTCTTCGTCCAACGCCGCCCAGCTCCTACCGTCGTCGCAGTTGCTGTCACATCTCTTTTGGGTAAGATTCTTAGTTTTAGGTGTTTTCCTGGGGGTTTGAGTGTGGTTTGTTTTGGAATAATTTTGGATTAAAATCCGTTAAGTTTGGACTTGTAGAAGCGTTATTTTGAGGATCTTGAGGACGTTGCTCATCGAGGAGGAGACTGATTTTTCGTCAGGAATTGTTAAGTTTGGGTGAGTAGTTGGGCTGTTTGTCTTTTGGGTTAAGGGTACCTATAAGAAAATTAAGTTACTAATTTGGGACTAAAATCATGTTCAGATTAGCGTTTTGGTATGAGTTCTAAAATCTGCTACGAGGAAATTTTGGAGTCGAAATCTTGCGAGTTTCGTTTGGGTAAGTTTTGGTGACCATCTGATTTAAATTTTTATGTTGGGTCCTGATTCCAAAGACTGAAATTTAGTATTATGTCTGTATTAGGGGACTTAATTCAAGGTTTATTTTGTTGAAGAGCATTAGCTTGGATTAATATCTGAACTTAACTTCGAGGTAAGTAATCTTATCACTGGAACTGCCCACAGGCCAGGCTCTAGTTGTATGCTCATATGCTAGCATGATAAGTGTATGTTATGGTAAATGTTAGCATGTTGATTGACAGTATGACTTGAATCGAAGTATGTTCTGGCACAAATTCTTATTTATTTACATGCACACCTGAGTGCTTAATCGTTAGTATGTGATAGTATGTGTTTTCATATGTCGATGTCTAATCTGCTGGCGTTGAGGCATACTTGTATGTTGTGGCTTTATGATATAAGTTATACATGGATGATGTATAATATGTTGTTAAGAATTATGGGTATGTGATACAGCCATGGTGTTAAGGATTTTTTTTTTTATGTATGCTTTAGAACCGTACCATGTTGAATTTTAGCACGTTAGAACTGTGTGAATATCCTTATTGATTAGTTAGATGCCCACCAGTTTGTGTTCCTTTCGGGATTCACCAGTTTTGTGTTTCCTTCGGGATTCACCAGTTTGTGTTTCCTTCGGGATTCACCAGTTTTGTCTTTCCTTCGGGATTCACCAGTTTGTGTTTCCTTCAGGATTCACCAGTTTTGTGTTTCCTTCGGGATTCACCAGTTTTGTGGGCATACTTAACTACAATAGGATAGGACTCAGTCTTTTATATGTTACATGCATTTATGTGTCATATGTGGGTATCTAGAGCATATAGATGCCTAGCCTGACCCCAGTGGTGGGGTTACTTACTGAGTATTTCATACTCATTCTTTCTTATGTTGATGTTTCAGGTAAGGATAGAGATGCACCGACGATGGTGCAACGAAATTCGTGATCGGGCCACTGGGATTACTTTTTACGCTTCTGTATCATGAGTTTAGAGTTCCTTTCATGTTTCCCTTAATATTTAGTTTTGATGTTTGAAACTTAGTATTAAGAATTGTTTTTCATATGCACTTATTAACCTTTATGATTTATGGGTACCCTACTATTTTTTTTAACAATTGCATTTATTAAATGTCTTTTGAACATCTCTTGTTTTTAATTAGCATTTATTTCAAATAACTGAGTGTCGTTTTAAATTATTTGCATGCATTTATTTTAGTAACAGCCTTACCTAGGTCCTAGGGGGTCGGGTCGTTACACCCTATGACCAACCGTTCTTATACGATACCTCTTGCAGCACCTCGACTCTGAAGACATCGTTAAAACATTACATTGAAAAGAGTGAGGCAATGAGACAATCGCAAGCTGACTCCCTTAAAGAATTAGAAGAGTAGATAGATCAGTTTACGAGGGAATTAAAGAAGAAAGCGTCTGATACGCGGCACAGCAACCCAAGAGCATCGGGGCAGCGAGGTAAAGAATAATGTCACGCAGTGACATTGAGAAGTGGCAAAACAACAGCCCCTATGCCATCAATACCAGATACGACAACAACACCAGTAGATTTGACTGTTGATGATGATCAATCAACTAATAGTGGAAAAATTACCAGTTCAGAAGCAAGTTCACCTACAAAATATAAAGCTCCTCAAGGCTTGAATTCTCAACTAATGCAACCTTCAGATAATGAAACACAGCAAGAACAGGACCTCAACAAACAGTCAACGCAACAAGAAGTAAGGCGGGATCCTCCACCTTTCCCATCCAGGCTGAAGAAGAAAGACGATAGTAAGCAATTTCAAAGGTTATTGGACATTCTCCGACAGTTACACATTAACATTCCCCTAAGAGAAGCACTAGAGCAGATGTCGAGTTATGTAAAATTTCTCAAGGATATCCTTGCCAATAAAAGAAAGATCGGGAAAAATGAAACAGTTGCACTAATATATGAATGCAGCACACTGTTTCAAAACAATATCCCCGCTAAAATGAAGGACCCTGGGAGTTTTACATTACCCTGCACGATAGAAGGGAAGATGGTCGGGAACGCACTATTTGAAATCTGTCTCTTATACACATCTAGATGTGTATAAGAGACAGGATCCTAAGAAATAATGCAAAGGCCTTAGGATGGACCTTGGCGGACATTCGAGGAATCAGTCCCTCGTATTGTATGCACAAGATTCGTCTGGAAGAAGGAAAGACAGGATCAGTAGAAAGGCAATGTCGCATGAACCCGGCTATGAGGGAGATCGTAAAGAAGGAAATAGTGAAGTGGCTGGACGTAGGAGTGATCAATACCTGTCTCTTATACACATCTAGATGTGTATAAGAGACAGGCCCAATATAGTGTGTTCCAAAGAAAGGGGGGATGACAGTTGTCACTAATGACAAGAATGAATTAATTCCCACAAGAATGACTACGGGGTGGAGAATTTGCATGGATTATCGCAAGTTAAACTTGGCGACTAAAAAGGACCACTTTCCACTCCCGTTCATTGATCCGATGCTAGACAGACTTGCGGGGAATGAATTTTTCTGTTTTCTTGACGGCTATTCAGGGTACAATCAAATAGCAATTGTGCCGGAAGATCAGGATAAGACAACATTCACGTGCCCATTTGGTACGTTTGCATTTCGATGCATGCCATTTGGACTCTGCAATGCACTAGGCACTTTCCAACGATGCATGATGGCAATATTCTCAGATTACTTGGAGAAGTCAGTCGAGGTATTCATGGATGATTTTTCAATCTTCGGCAATAATTACGACTCCTGCCTATCTAACCTTGAAAAGGTCTTAAAGAGATGCGTGGCAACAATTCTTGTTTTGAACTGGGGAAAATGCCACTTTATGGTGGAAGAAGGAATAGTTCTGGGTCACAAAATCTCTAAAGCAGGATTGGAAGTTGATCAGGCAAAAATTGACGCAATTTTCAAGTTACCCCAACCAGTGAACGTGAAAACACTTAGGAGCTTTCTGGGACACGTTGAGTTTTATAGAAGATTTATTCTCAACTTCTCCTAGATCACAAGGCCCCTAAGTGCGCTCCTTAAAGCTGACCGAGAATATAATTTTGATGATGCGTGTATCAAAGCATTCAACACATTGAAAAATGCGCTCATCACTGCACCTATTTTGATTGCACCGGACTGGACGCAATCGTTTGCGTTAATGTGCGACGCTAGCGGATATGCTGTGGGTGCAGTATTAAGTTAGCGCAAGGACAAGGTATTGCATCCTATTTATTATACGAGTAAAACATTGAATGATGCGTAGGAGAACTATACAACCACAGAGAAGGAAATGCTCGCAGTGGTATTTACACTGGAGAAGTTCCAACAATACTTAATCGAAAAAAACATTGTGGTGTATACGGATCACTCCGCAATCAAGTATTTGATGACAAAGAAAGATGCAAAACCAAGGCTTATACGGTGAGTATTGTTACTACAAGAGTTTGACCTAGAGATCAAAGACCGAAAGGGCACCGAGAACTAAGTCGCGGATCATTTATCAAGATTGGAGAATTACGAGGTTTAAGGGAAGGAAAAAGATATTGAAGAACGATTCCCCAATGAGCTGCTGATGACAGTAGGCATTAATGTTTCCTGGTATGCGGACATCGTGAATTTCATTGTTTGCGGTCAAATACCAGATGACTATACTTACCAGCAGAAGAAGAAGCTAAGACATGATGTCAAATTTTATTTCTGGGACGACCCATTCCTATATCGACTTGGTCCTGATCATATATTACGTTGATGCGTTCTTGAGCACGAAGTCAAGCACATTCTGGAGATGTGTATTGAGTCCCTTTATGGAGGACACTTTGGGGGCAGTGGACTGCCACAAAGGTTCTATAGTGTGGCTATTTCTGGCCAACACTATTCAAGGATGCCCAAGCCCACGTTGTGTAATGCGACAGATGTCAGAGAACGGGGAATATGTCAAAGAGAAATGAAATGCCATTGACATCAATCTTAGAAGTGGAATTATTTGATATTTGGGGAATTGACTTCATGGGCCCGTTTCCACCATCAGAAGGTCATTACTATATCCTGGTCGCGTTGATTACGTGTCAAAATGGGTTGATGTCATCGCATGCGCTAAGAATGTTGCGACCACAGTGGCGAAGTTTCTGAAGAAAAACATTTTTGCTCAATATGGGATGCTACGGGCCTTAATCAGCGATGAGGGATCTCACTTTATCAACCGCATAATTGCCAGCCTGTTGACTAAATTTAACGTCAGCCATCGAGTTGCAACTGCTTATCACCCACAGACTAATGGGCAGGCAGAGATTTCTAACTGAGAAATCAAAACTATCTTGGAGAAGGTAGTCAATACTTCGAGGAAGGATTGGTCACCCAAGCTTGATGAAGCACTGTGGGCATACATAACTGCATATAAAACAGCAATTGGCATGTCCCCGTATGCCTTGGTCTTTGGAAAGGCTTATCATCTGCTACTCGAATTGGAACATAAAGTGATGTGGGCATGCAAAAAATTGAAGTTTGATTTAGCAAAAGCGGGGAAAGTCTGGAAGCTATAATTGAATCAGTTGGTTAAATGGCGAAGGGACGCCTATGAAAATGCCAAGATCTATAAGGAGAAAACCAAAAAGTGGCATGATGACCGCATAAATGACCGGACATTCACCGAAGGTCAACAGGTATTATTATTTAACGCTCGTTTGCGATAGTTCCCAGGAAAGTTGAAGTCTCGCTGATCTGGGCCGTTCAAAATCAAGACTTTCTTTCCTCACGACACAGTGGAACTAACAACTTTAGATGGGAACAACGCTTTCAAAGTCAATGGTCAATGGATTAAGTCTTATTATGGAGGCGACTTCGAATAACGCATGGACACCATTGACTTGGGCAAGCAGGATTAAAACGATTACGGGGGAAACGATTGCAGTAATTCTGAGAACTTCTTTCAATCAGCATCCCTATCTATGTTTACGTGCTTTCTTTACAGTTTTCTTTTACTGCTTCCTAAATCTCATTATTTACTATTTTTAGAAGTAGCATTCAATGCTTTCTGTAATTTAATTTAATTTAATTTTTCATGTCATGTTTAAATTCTTTTAATTTGTATACATTAGTAGCGTTGTTCTTTAATTTCTGTGAATGATTGGATGAAACATTAGACACCGCAAAGTCTTTTCGACTTGCGTTTTTTATGACGTAAAAAGAAGAAAAATTGGTATATAACGCGATGATGGGTGCATTGTGTGTTAACAAAAGACACCTTGCGTCCATTAGACCCAACTGCATTACGTTGAGGGGTGTGTTGCGCACGTATGTGTTCTTTGCTTGTCCTAGGCTAAATGCACTATGTTGAGTAGTGTTGCGCTGATAGCAATATCGTGCGCCCGATCCTCCAGAAACGTGTTTAATTAAGGGGTGTGTTACGGGAGTGCATGCATTGTTGCCCGTCCTCAGCAAAAATGTATTTGCGTTATTAGAAGCGCGGTGTTAATTTTTAGCATGCACCCATCTGAATCAAATTCAAAAGGTTAATTAAATTCTTTGATTCTTTGTATAGGCAACAATTTTTGTATTGCGTTAATTTTTAATTATTTGTATACTTTGTTAATATTCAATACAATCAAAGTAAATATTCTCTTCTCTTTGCCTGTGCCTTTTTCTTTATCATCCTTTGTCAATATTTGCGATGTTTTGATCTTTTACTTTTGCGTTATTTGTTGCGCTGCCATGATGTAATATATGTTTATACTTAGAAACATTTTCCATACTTTGTAAATTCTGACAGACACTTAGTTAATACTTAGTTTAGCAGTACTTTACCTTTTATCTTTCAAAGTTCTGCTCAAACCTTCTTTTTGATATTTTTATTCTAAGTGTTTGTCTAGTCTATCCAAACAACGCAATGAGGACCTTACTCATCTTTAAATTTCGGGGTGGGGAAGGTCTGAGCAGATAAGATCAAGAATATGTGATCTTCAAGTAAATGCGTTCATATGTCATTCCCAAAAAGAAAATACAAAAAACAATTATACAAAACTCCAATGTCAACGCAAAGGAAAACTTCAAAAATGTCTCAACCTGATAAGAGTTTAGTTGTAAAAGGAGCCTGCTCGTAGTTGGATGTTCGTATGACACCCGTAGAAGCAAGCCAAAACGAAGGTGGGTTTCCAAGAACAACGGAATATGAAAAAAAATAAAAGAGTGTAAGAGACAACTCCTCGAATACCATGAGTTAAAGTTGAAATTAGCACACAACCGTAGTTGGATGTTCGTATGACACCCGTGGGAAGAAACCAAAACAAAGAGTGTAATCATGACCAACAGTCTCTAATAAATAACGCAAAGTTTGACCACTGCATATAGATATATCAAGTTGTTTTGACAAAGAAGAGATAAACGTTCTATTTTAAAAACTAGAAAAACATCATTGAGCAAAATTTTGTTATATAGAAGAATAAAGTAGGGCTTTGTTAAGAATTAGCAAGGATAGAAGGAAATTGCATTGTTAAGAAATGTGCCTAACTGTAACATTTAGAGTAGCCAATCGACGCAAAAATATAGGAGCAGAATTTAGCTTTATTGCCTTAATAGAAGATATGCTTGAGGACAAGCATATATCTAAATTTGGGGGTGTGATAACTTGTAGAAATACAAGTTATTTATGCTGCCTTATTTAGATATTGCGGCCAAAAAAGAAGGAATAAACGTCGATTATATGAAAAGTAGCTCAGAAATACAATAACGATGAATTATCGCAATTACACCCACTAACATCGTCAAGATGGTAGAAGAGGATATTTTTACTCTGTTTTGCAGAAAACCAAGTCACCGCTTGCGATCAAGGCTCAACGAGAAACTAAACAACGCATCTCTATCACATTATGCCCATCAATCAATAATGAAGAGACGATTAACACAATGACGGCGCAATGCGACAGTCGATCCAGAGCTGAATTTCAACCGCATACGGTAATAAAAACAATATCGCATGCGAGCAACCGATCGAAAGATGCAACTGAGCAGCGCAAATGAGGAGGATTGTGACACGTGTACAACTAACCGTTGTGCATATTTGACGGTCTAATTGCATAACAGAAGGAATATTTATTCCTACATCTTCAGAATTTCCATAACAAGAAGTGGGGACCACAAGCCAAGAGTCAAAGCTTTTCATCTATAAATACCCCCTAGAATTCAGAGGCGATATACTGGATATGGGTATAATTGATACGAGGGCTAATTAACGCTGGATTATTGAGAGAAAGGCTGAGCTAAGTACTGATCGGAAGAAATCCGGGAAGAGAAAAGACAAGGCCGAGAGGTGAGTCTCAGTGCGAATCTGCCAGATCCCCGCTGTGAAGCTCTGTGCCTAGATCCCTGCTACCGGTTGAGCAATCCTGAGAGGGAAGCTTATCCATCCGTTCACTCCATCCACACCGGCAAGTAAATCTCCATCCAGATCGACACTAAGACGTTGGCGCTTATTTGTATTTGTTTCTAACTCTATTTCATCAAGTGTATTTCATCTTCTTAATCTTTTCATTCACAAATCATGTATTAGACGCGTTTTAATGAATGTCTCGATCATTTCCATTCCCACTCCTCTGTCTATTTCCGTTCCTCAATCAATCGTTTTCTCCATGAAGTTTTCTTAATACCTTGGTAATTAATATGGATTAAACAAGTAACTTAATCTGTGCTAAAGAGATAAATGCGTTTAGCTAAGGCATGCTAGAC
>NC_052352.1:61307744-61310471 GCF_009727055.1 Benincasa hispida | reverse complement strand
TTAGCTGCTTCACAATCCGCTACGTATTCGGCTTCCATAGTGGAGCATGTAGTCCTTCGTTCTCTGAAGAAACTTGAGGATCATCTTGACCGCCGTCAAGTGATCAAATCCTAGATTGGACTGATACCGATTGATAATCCCTACTGCATAGAAAACGTCGGGTCCGGTACACAACATTGCACACATCAAGCTTCCTACAGCAGAAACATAGGGAATCCGTCTCATCTCCTCAACCTCTTGAGGTGTCTTAGGACATTGATCCTTAGACAGAATGATTCCATGCCTGAAGGGTAACAAACCCTTCTTGGAATCTTACATCCTGTACCCGATCAACATTTGATCAAATGTACGATGTCTGAGATAGGGCTAACCATTTGGTCTTATGATCCCGAATGATCTGGATCCCGAGAACATACTATGCCTTACCCAAATCTTTCATTTAGAACTGGGCAGCTAGCCACTTCTTAATGTCAGTCAAATACCCTACATCATTCCCAATGAGTAGGATATCATGTAGGGTATCATCCACATACAGTACCAGGAAAGCTACTGAGTTGTTGATGGTCTTCTTGTAAACACAAGGCACATTAACGTTTTGGTCAAAGCCAAACGACTTGACAACAGTGTTAAATCTGATGGTCCAAGATCTAGATGCTTGTTTCAGCCCATAAATAGACCTATTAAGCTTGCAAACTCTTTGCTCTTGATCTGGAACTATGAACCTCTCTGGTTGAGTCATATAGATGGTCTTCTCAAGATTACCATTAAGAAAGGTAATCTTGATGTCCATTTTCCATATTTCATAATCATAAAATGTGGCTATGGATAGGAGAATCCTGATAGACTTTAGCATGACAACAAGCGAGAAAGTTTCCTCATAGTCAACTCCCTCAACTTAGATATAACCCTTTGCCACGAGTCTAGCCTTAAAGGTTTGCACCTTTCCATCTACACCTCTCTTTCGCTTATAGATCCACTTACACCCAATAGGTCTTACCCCATCAGGTGGATCAACAAGCTCTCAGATGTTATTGAAGTACGTAGACTCCATTTCCTGGTTCATGGCCTTAACCCATTCATCTTTGTCAACATCCTCCATTGCTTTCTTAAAAGACAACGGATTCTCAACCCTATCATTCGTAATGACGTTTTGAGCTTCAGTCAAATCAATGTAGCGATCCGATGGGTTCATAACCCTCCCTGTAACGACCTAACCCCCTAGGACTTAAGTTAGGCCATTACTAAATACATGCATGCATGGAACTAAAAACGACACTCGGTTATGGCGAAATAAATGCTAATTAAATAAGGTAAGTTCAAAAGACTTTCATTAAATTCAAATATTAAAACAATAGTAGGGTACCCATAAATCATAAAGGACAATAAATAAGTCTAAAAAAAATTCTTAAATGTAAGTTTTAAACATCAAAACTAAAAGTTAAGAGAAATATGAAATGAATTTTAAATCTCATGATACGGAAGCGTAAAAACTAGTCCCAGTGGCTCGATCACGAATTCTGCTTGTCCATCGCTGGTGCATCTCTACCCTTACCTGAAACAACAATATGAGAAAGAATGAGTATAAAATACTCAGTAAGTAATTTCACTACTAGGGTCAGGTTGGGTGTCTATGTCCTCTAGATACCCACCTCTGGTGAAACATATAAACTGCTCTAGTCCTCATGGGACACATATACACATGAATCAAGAAGGAGACAGAGTCCTATCCTACTGTAGTTAAACATGCCCACTACCTCTAGTGAATCTCGAATGAGACACAAACTGGTGAATCCCGAAGGAAGCGCAAACTGGTGAATCTCGAAAGAGACACAAACTGGTGAATCCCAAAGGAAACACAAACTGGTGAATCCCGAAGGAAACACAAACTGATGAATCCCGAAGGAAACATAAACTGGTGAATCCCGAAGGAAATATAAATCTAATGGGCATCTAACTAATCAGTAAGGACATTTGCACAGTTTCAACATCATAATCATCACTGTACGAATCTATGGCATACATATAAACCTCAACATCATGGCTCTACAACATACACATATACCTCAACATCATGGTTCTATAACATACATGTATACCTCAACATCATCAGATCAAATACAACCATGGAAGCACATACCATCTCATACTAGCATTCAAGTGTCTATGTGCATAAATAAATAATTTAGATCTCGTAACAGAACATACTTTAATCATGTTATACTATCAATCTTTCATGCTGTCCTTCTGCCATAACCTTCATTTAACATGCTAGCATCCATCTAATGCCTGGCCCGTGGGCAGTTCCAGTAGTAAGATTACTTACCTTAAATTACGCCTAAGTGGCAAGCAATTTAATCTTTCTCCTTGCTTAGATGAATCTTGAATCAAGCCCAAAGTATAGCTTGTTCCAAAACTGCCTTCGATCTCTCAAACAAATGCCTATATCTAGGCAATTTAATAATAATGGTTAGAACTTAAAAACCCAATAACTATATTTGAATTTAATCCTTTGAAGGCTTAATATACTTACCAAAACATTGCTTAGTCCAAAATAGTTTCGAACTTAAGTTCGTTTGCGAACCCAACTTAATGGGTATTAATAAATGGAAGCCAAAACTTGATGGATAATAAAAATCTTCAAGAAAACCCATAAAAGTAACACCATCTTAGGTAGACGGAACGACGATTAAGTGTCACGGCTGTGCAGATGCGAGCGGCTGGGATTCT
>NC_052352.1:61300874-61307389 GCF_009727055.1 Benincasa hispida | reverse complement strand
GCAGAGGCGCGTGCGCGGCGGATGCTTAGCGTCGACGTGGGCTGGCTGCTAGGGTTCGCTAGAGGAAAAAAATTGAAAGGGGGTCCAGCGGCTCGTGGGGAAGAAATGAGGCTGGGGTTTTGACTTTTTATAAAAAAAACAATAATAATAAACAAAAAAGGAATAAATATAATTACATTATTATTCCTTTCCATTTTATACTATTTAATTCCTTCGTTTCAAAAGGAAATTAATCTCCTGCCATTAAATTCCAATTTGAATAATTTACGCCAAATAAGCTAAATTCCGCCTACACTTGAAGTCCAAAATTCCAAAAATGCCCTCCAACTATTAACAATTACTGAAATTCCAAATAATAAAGTTACTGAAATTACATTATTACTAACAAATGTGCGGGTGTTACATCCCAGAAATAAACACTTTACTCTCACTCGGATCATAGAAGTATCCTCCTCTCGTTTCCTTGGGGTAGCCCACAAAGAGGCAAACCTTTGAACGTGGTTCCAACTTCTTTGGGTTAGTCGCTAGCACATATGCTGGACAGTTCTAAATCTTGAAGTGGTGTAAACTACCTTTACGGCCTCTCCATAACTCAAAAGGTGTTTTAGAAACACTTTTCGAGGGAACGTTGTTCAGGATATAACATGCAGTCTGCACTGCATAACCCCAAACCAAGTCTGGAAGATGAGCATAACTCATCATAGACCAAACCATGTCCAACAAGGTCCTGTTTCACCTTTTTGATACACCATTCTGCTGAGGTGTACCAGCGGCCGAGAGTTAGGACGCAATCCCATGTTCTATCATATAGTTATGGAATTGGAGGTCCATATACTCTCCATCACAATCAAATCGTAGTGTTTTTATCTTCTTACCTAACAAGTTTTCAACTTCAGTCTTATACTCCTTGAACTTGTCAAGGGCTTTAAACTTACGTTGCATTAGGAAGAGATACCCAAACCTTGAATAATCATCTATGAAAGAGATAAAATATCCATACCCACCTCAAGCTCTAACTTCATCGGACCGGAAAGGTCTGAATGTACAAGCTCCAAGGATGCCTTGGCTCTGTAATCTTTTCCAGTAAAAGGTCGTTTGGTCATCTTACCTTCGAGGCATGATTCACATACCGACAAAGAGTTTTCTTCTAAACTCTTTAGAAGTCCACTTTTCACCAACTTCTAAATCATATTGAGGTTGGTGTGACCTAATCTAAAATGCCAAAGATGGACGTTTTCCTTTGGAGAAATCTTTGGTCTTTTAGCTATTGTTGCAGTACTGAATATTTCAGTGTTAAACAAGGCTTTTATGACTAACGACCTTAGTACATATAAGGAGACGGTGTAGCCTTGTTCAATGAGATAAGAAACCGAGATTAAGTTCTTCTTAATATGAGAAACTACAAAAACATTATCCAGTAACAAATAACGTTTCTTGTCAACAAATAACTTCAATCTGCCTACAACAACAACTAAAAAAACCTCACCAGTACCGACTCGAAAAGTCATCTCTCGCTGTGGCAACGTTTGCCAGGAACTAAATCCTTGGTAAGAGGAACTGACATGATTGGTAGCACCTGAATCAAGGATCCAGGCAGAATCATCATTCTCTAACAGACATATCTCCAAGACCAATAAATCATATTTACTGTCTTGTCTCCTCTTTTGAAGAGTAGTGGGATCGAGGTCGTTTACCACGAAATTTGTTTCACATGATTCTTTCCACTGTAAGTAATCGGTCATTTAAATACTTTAAAGGAAATACTAACGAGTTGCTGAAAAGAAAAAACACATTGACCTACGTTAGGTTTTAAACAAATACCCGTTGTAAAACAAAACAACATCCAATAAGGTTTTAGCAAAACTAACATGAACCTCGTGTGACATCTAGTTTCGCAATGACGCTTCAAAGATTTAGGACAAAAGCCACCAAAGGGAGGTTAATTACCCTTCCTCTGAATTGAGAAGTTCTCAACCAATCATTAATACCAGAATAACTCTTGCTCCTATAACGACTAGCCATCATTAATTTGGTCAAGAGATCATTAACTTAATAATCTCCTGTAAGTGTGACTCGCCATTTTAAGCCCTAGAGGTCCATCCCAAAAGGCCAATCCGAAGGGAAAAAAATCCGATTGGGGAAAAACCTAAAGCGACCTTATCCATTTCTAGAGTTCACCTTGATATTGACCAACGACACAAAACCCATTTGAAGGGGGACGCTCCAAAGGCAACACGAGGGAGTACAGAATGATCTCACAGTGTGAACCAATGACAGAGACCATAGGACGTGTTGACACACAACCTTCACCCACTTATTATATACACTCTCTCCATTCACCTTGATATTGACTCATGCAAACACCATCCGAAGGGGAATTCATTCTGGGCACCACGAGGCCAAGCATGAATCTCACGATGTGAACATACAGGGAGAAACATGAGTGGAATCATAGACATATCTGATACGCCTCTTCCTCCCACTGAATATTTTATAACCTAGGGTTTAGCTTACTTAGAAAAAACATGGCTAAGGATTTTAACTAAGTGACTTTTAGGTTTGCCCAAGAGTAACATTTACCTTGGATAGTGGAACAACTTTTGATCATCATCCATAAAATTCTTTAACGGAATCTTTGACCAAATCGTCGTATGCTTGTTGAAAATCTATTTAATTCACCTTTCCAGGTAGGTTCCCAGGTAAGGGTGTTACATTTCCGTCAACTTAAGAACCCAGGCCTAGCCAGAACCCACCTTAGATAGGTTTACAACAAATTTAATCTTTTATTCAACCAATTTAATCCTATTAAACCGATTTTAAAAGATTTATCTAGGTTACTAAACTCTTTAGAACTACTTGAACTTAGGTCTATCTCAATCCAATTTTAGAACCCTTTTAAAAAATGGAGTTCACCCTAAGTCCGCATGCAACTCTGAATTATTGATTTTAGGTCTAATTTCCTTTATAACACTTATAAACGCAAACAACCACAATGCTAAGCTAACACATGCAAGGCATTCATAATACTTATAAACAGCCTAAGTGTCATGCTCAATGCATTGTCCATTCATTGCTACTTCTTTTTATATAACGCTTATACAAAACAGCAATAAAAACAAGCAAAACATGCTTCCATTCACTAGACTATAATATTTATAATAAAAGGATGATGTATGAGAATGCTCACTGCATGCAAAATATAACTCTTATATTTTATGATGTATATGCATGCTTTTAAGTAATTTCTTCATGCAATATTATAACATTTATAATACATGATGCATGAACAATTGCACAACCTAAGGTGGATTTTTAACTATATGACAAACACTTTGGCATTTAAGTACTATATATCACATGTATAAACAACCAATGTTGATGACCCGGGTAAAATTGCCTTAAAAACACAAAAGGAAAGCTAACTATTACAAAGACAAGGAGTCTCCGGTTCAACAGGTGAACCGGGTCTTGAACCGTTCGGGCAAAGCATTGCTTCTCCAACCATTGTGTACCAAGCACCTCACGATCGTTTAGCTAAAGCTATGCGATCGTCTAGCAAAAGCTATGCAATCGTTTAGCTTATCGTTTAGCTCGGTGTCTGTCGCCTACAAACACTACACGATCGTTTACTTTGGGCAAGCGATTGTCTAGTAAAAGCTATGCGATCGTTTAGCTCACCACTGCACGATCATTTAGCTCGTCCAAGCTATCGTTTAGTAAATCTATATTTACTTGACGACTATCGTGAGATCCTTTTTGCAAGAGAGAAATCTGAAAAAAAATAATGAAAACTTTTCAATAGTTTATAAATCTTACTAAAATTAGGAAAACCATCTTCCTTTTATCTCACGGTTACCATGAATCCAATAACCACCCACTCAATTGGTTATTAAAGGAAAATAATTAATTATCCAATAATTAATATTATTATAAATATAAATGATAACCAACTTATCATACTATATTTATAACCTATAGTTTTAATATTTCATCTCATGAAACATATAAACCATAGGTCTTTCTATTTTCATGGCTACTTAATGTAAATCTCATTTACATCAATCCTCCACTAGATGTATCTCATACATCACACCGATTATATCATATATATAGTCAAATATCTCTTGTAATTTGAACATTTCAATCAACAGCAAAAACTGATCTTCAACTGAATCCATTGAGCTAGCAAGGGACCTTATGGACCTATAGCCTCGAAGCTCCAATGATACGTGAATAAATGACTAAACTCTTTAGTCACAGGATCCACCATCCTTAACTGCCAGACACTCCACTAAAGACCGACAGCTGAACTCTCCTTACTATAGATATATTATGTGTCCATCTTAACCAATCAGCAGTGCGACAACCCTTCACAGATCGCTTATAAATACAGCTGGGCCAATAAGCCAATAACCGTTATGCCCCTGTAGTTACATCTGTTTTCTTAAGTACCACTGATCCCTCTAATGAACATAAGTCATAGTCCTACTATGACTGAGTCTTCTCTTCCAAAGAGAAGTTATGGCCACTATGTTCAAGCCCTAAAATTAGCCCTTCAAGGAGCAATCTCTCTACTTATCCCTGCTTCGGGAAAGGAGTGAATTCCATCTTGTGGATTGAGTTCCTAACTCTCAGATCAGACAAGTCCCTAAAAAGGTAGGCATGTTGAGTTGGCAATCTGGCCATTCTCACCTATATTAATCAAAGGACCGCCCTCAAAGGCAGGAGTTCCCAAAACACTCAAGATTGAGGTTGTGTCACCTATAGTCATTTAGGTGAGATATAAGTTTCAAGTATCAACGGCATTATATACAGAGTCTAATCATCTCGTGGTCCAGGTCTTATACAAACTCTTTGTATAGGACACCTCTGCTCGCACGTCTCCACATGAATGGTCAGGATCTACCATCTGTAGTAGTTTACGACACTTGCAAACCTCTACAAAGCGGGCCGTATCCATAGTGTCACCAGGATCAGGTATCCCACTTGAGTTCTTATACTACATACCTATTTAGGTTATCACTTAAGGCATGATCCACTTCTATATCACATATACATGCTTAAGTTCACATAAGATAACCAAGGAGCTTTGTTTATTAGATATGAGTAAATGCCAGAATTAAATAACACTTATTTTATTCATTAAACAATGTGTATCTTTACAAAACAATGAGACTCCGGGAGAATTAGGACACCAATCCAAACAATTTATTCTTATGAACTTTATATGCATGATATTTCTTATAGATTTTAAAATGAGTTAAGTTCTCTTCAAGGCTTGATTTATGTCCCTAAATTGTAACCATCCTTATGTTTTAGCCTAAGCTTTGAATCTTTTTCTCGAGAGTTCATGTTTAAATTGCTTTATCCGTTTAATGAGTCGACACAAAGTTGTAACATGTTTTAGACACCAAAAGGTTCGAAATATGTGCAAATACTCAAGTTGAGTAAGAGTGAATATAATTTAACTAGGTTGTTATTAGGAATGATGCAAGAACTTGTAAACATTTAGAAAGAAAGGGAGTGAACGCATTGAGTTAACATAGATGACCCTCAAACTAATTCGATGTTCTACATCGCATCAAAAGATGGGTGTAGTAGGTTTTCTCACTTAAATTTGTTGAGTTGTATGTCCTAAAACTCGCAATTTGTAATGTTAAACATATTCTATTATCAATAAAGATGCTATTAACGTTTATGTTGGGATTGGTGTCCTAATTCTCCCGGAGTCTCATAGTTTGTAATATGTACACATTGTTATGAATAAAATAAGCGTTATTTTATTTGGCATTTACTCATATCCAATAAACAAAGCTTCATGATTATTGTATGTAAACTTAAGCATGTATATGAGATATACAAGTGGACCATGCCTTAAGTGATAACCTAAATAGGTCTGTACTATAAGGATTAAGGAGGGATACCTGATCCTAGAGACATTACGGATACAGCCCACTTTGTAGACGCTTGCAAATGTTGTGAACTACTATAGATGGTAGATCTTAACCATTCATGTGGAGACATGCGAGCGGGGGTGTCTTATACAAAGAGTTTGTATAAGACCGGACCACGAGATGACTAGTCTCTGTATATAATGTCGTTTATACTTGAGACTTACATCTCACCTAAACGACCATAGGTGACATGACCTCAATCCTGAGTGTTTTGGGAACTCCTGCCTTTGAGGGCGGTTCTGTTGGGGATGATGCCTTAAACTCTCGTGTCCTGTAGTTTGTAAATACAGTTTTGAACAAACCCTTGTGATGTATAATATATGATATTTTCTTCACATATTGTCAATGAACATTGGATGTTTTATTTGCTTTACCACAAACCAATAAACTAAGATCTCTGGTTGTCATTTGTAACTTAAGCATGTATGTGGATGAAGGAAAGTGAACATGAGGATTTCCATGAGCAGCAGAAAGATCTTACCACAAACCAATAAACTCAGATCTCATACGGAGGAGCGCCCTCCTATTCAACCTTCTAACGTCGCTCGAAATGTTTGGAGG
>NC_052352.1:61296833-61300849 GCF_009727055.1 Benincasa hispida | reverse complement strand
CTTATGAGTGCTGGACACGGACGAACAAGAAGGCCCGAGCCTATATCTTGGCCAGTCTTAATGACGTGTTTAGCCGAGAAGCATGAGCCCATGGTCTCAGCACGTGAGATCATGGAGTTTCCTGCAGGGATGTTCGGATAACCGTCTTCAATAGCTCAAGCACGAGGCTTTTAAACACATCTTCAACTCCAAAATGGAGAAAGACACCTCTATTCGTGAACACGTGCTTAACATGATGGTCCACTTCAATGTGGTAGAGATGGATAGGTTAGGATCGATAAAGGCAACTAGGTTAGCTTATCCTGCATTTGTTGCGGAAAGCTTCCTGCATTTATCAGCAATGCGATTCTGAACAAAATGGACTAAACCCTTACAACTCTCCTCAACGAGTTACAGACATATCAATCCTTACTAAAAAGTAGGGAGAAGAGTGGAGGTAAGGCAAACGTTGCTTCATCTTAAAGGATGTTCCATCGAGGTTCGACCTCTGGAACAAAGTCCGCATCTTCTACTTCTAACACCTAGAAAATGGAAGAAGAAGAAGGGTGATAAGGGGAAAGGGAAGGCTCCTGCTAACCTGCCACCTGTCGCCCAGCGGAATAAGCGTCTAACGCCGATTGATAAGGAAAAGTGTTTCCACTGCAACCAAAGATGGACACTGGAAGAGGAATTATCCTCGCTGGCTCAAGGAGAAGAAGCGGCCAAGGCTAAGTCCAAACAAGATAAATATGATTTACTAGTTTTGTAAACTTGCTTAGTGAGAATGATGATTATACCTGGGTTTATTGATTCGGGCACCACTAATCATGTTTTGCTCTTCTTTTCAGGGATTAGATTCCTAGCGGTAACTGGAGGCTGGTGAGATGACGATGCAAGTAGGGTGATGACGGGCATAAAAATGCACGTCATCTTAGGCCTTTTATTTAGAATTATGAGGATTGTTAAGTGAAATATGTGGGCGAATATGATAGGAATTCATGAGAAAATGAGTTTGCGTCGTTCGCATTAAGAATCTTAGCTAACCCACTATTATGCGTTATTATACGTTCAATTGTCTATCTTTGTAGCTAACGCAGGAAGCGGACGCAATACGCAGAAGCCAAGGCTATCGAAAAGACGGCCACATGCGGAGAATTTCTCCATCGCAAAGGCGAACACATACGTTCGAACGCATGGATTGTTGCAGCCATCAACTGCATGCGTCCATCACATAGAAGTTGCGGTCGTCAAGCGAAATGCGGCCATCGCATAAAAGTTGTAGTCATCAAGCGAATGCGTTGATCGCATAAGTGTTGCAGCTACAGAAGAATAACCATAATAAAGGGATGATCGCAAGGTTGGTAGAACCTAATGGTACATCAGAAACCAATCACGAATGCATATATTGAGAGTATCAAAAAAGGTGATGTTGACATCCCCACCTACCATGCCGCGAGTAGCAGAGACTCAGAAAAGGACCATCGTACCGCGAATGTCAGAATCAAAGCAGGTCCATTAAATATACCGGTGATTCAGCTCTATAAATAGAGGCCGGTGAGCAGAATTTCATTTCATCCAAGGTTCTTCGCCCGAGGCTCGCCTTTAGGGCGAATCCTTGTGATCCAGACGAAAGCTTGAGAGTTCTTCATCTCTTTCATCCATTCCGAGTGATGACCGGAGCCTTCGCCGGAGTTAGATCTCGAGAGAGTCAGCTCTACCACCCTTCCATGCACACCAGAAGCCTTGACACAGCATCTGCTGGAAGCAAGACATTACTTCTAGCTCGCCTTTCCATTTCTCCTTCTTTTCTTTTATGTATTGTATTACATTTTTCGCTTAAGAAATTAATACAATTTTTGGGATCAATGCATTTCTGTATTTTCCTTCGACTCCATCTCCATCTTCATTTACTTAGCATCTTTAACTTTCATTGCATCACTTAGTGAGACTGTTAGAGTATCACATATTTAATCATGTGGCATAGGAATATGAAGTATGTAGCAAACCATCAGGAGGTGTGCGTTGTGTGAGTGTTGTGAGAAAACCTTATTTGCTTAGTGTGAAAGTTGTAGCAATGCCTTGTCTATGAGTAAAGTCAGCAACAACCAACTGCCCAGGAGGGTAAGTGGTTGGTCACATTAAGCAATATAAGACAAGTGTTCAACTAGAGATAGGAATAATCTTACGTCAGCCAAGCTTATGGGTTACCATGTCTTTGAGCACGTCATTCATCATTTAGGCATTCTTGAGAGAGTAGTCTAAAAACTAGATCTAAGAGCTCGTGAGAGGAGATCGGATCGCATAAGCAAGAAATGGGAAACTTAGAGATAAGCTCCGTTTGCTATTACACAGCGTATACACCCTACGGAGAGGATGATGAATGCGTCCAAGAAGTAGGATACGGTGGTATGTGGTCATCTTGTTTTATGTATGGGAGTACATGAGCAGGAATAGAGACTTAAGAATAAGGCCTCTCGACACTTCTTCGCATATACATCGCATGCCGTCTTAGAATTAGGCACAAGAGTATGTAACATGATCGCATAGCTTACGTTGGTTGAGGGTTGCCCTTGCAGTCAATCTTAAGGGTTGCATGAAGACATCCTCACATTTTATCTATTTTTCCATGCATTTTACTAACTCGTCAACAGTTGTCGTGTCTCTACCTCTCAAGCCTATATCTTGGCCAGTCTTAATGACGTGTTAGCCGAGAAGCATGAGCCCATGGTCTAAGCATGTGAGATCATGGAGTCCCTGCAGAGGATGTTTGGACAACCGTCTGATAAACTCAGATCTCATACGGAGGAGCGCCCTCCTATTCAACCTTCTAACGTCGCTCGAAATGTTTGGAGGCTTATGAGTGCTGGACACGGACGAACAAGAAGGCCCGAGCCTATATCTTGGCCAGTCTTAATGACGTGTTAGCCGAGAAGCATGAGCCCATGGTCTCAGCACGTGAGATCATGGAGTTCCTGCAGGGATGTTCGGATAACCGTCTTCATAGCTCAAGCACGAGGCTTTTAAACACATCTTCAACTCCAAAATGGAGAAAGACACCTCTATTCGTGAACACGTGCTTAACATGATGGTCCACTTCAATGTGGTAGAGATGGATAGGTCTAGGATCGATAAAGGCAACTAGGTTAGCTTATCCTGCATTTGTTGCCGGAAAGCTTCCTGCATTTATCAGCAATGCGATTCTGAACAAAATGGACTATACCCTTACAACTCTCCTCAACGAGTTACAGACATATCAATCCTTACTAAAAAGTAGGGAGAAGAGTGGAGGTAAGGCAAACGTTGCCTCATCTTAAAGGATGTTCCATCGAGGTTCGACCTCTGGAACAAAGTCCGCATCTTCTACTTCTAACACTAGAAAATGGAAGAAGAAGAAGGGTGATAAGGGGAAAGGGAAGGCTCCTGCTAACCTGCCACCTGTCGCCCAGCGGAATAAGCGTCTAACGCCGATTGATAAGGAAAAGTGTTTCCACTGCAACCAAGATGGACACTGGAAGAGGAATTATCCTCGCTGGCTCAAGGAGAAGAAGGCGGCCAAGGCTAAGTCCAAACAAGATAAATATGATTTACTAGTTTTGTAAACTTGCTTAGTGGAGAATGATGATTATACCTGGGTTATTGATTCGGGCACCACTAATCATGTTTGCTCTTCTTTTCAGGGATTAGATCCTAGCGGTAACTGGAGGCTGGTGAGATGACGATGCAAGTAGGTGATGACGGGCATAAATGCACGTCATCTTAGGCCTTTTATTTAGAATTATGAGGATTGTTAAGTGAAATATGTGGCGAATATGATAGGAATTCATGAGAAAATGAGTTTGCGTCGTTCGGCATTAAGAATCTTAGCTAACCCACTATTATGCGTTATTATACGTTCAATTGTCTATCTTTGTAGCTAACGCAGGAAGCGGACGCATACTGCTTTGTCTCATTAGTTTAAGTATGAGTAAGTTCATATTAACCTTAAAAACCCCTCTTTCATTCTTTTATTCATCTGCCACAAACACATCATCGCATGC